>NW_016690453.1:110582-347723 GCF_001604755.1 Lepidothrix coronata
TCTCATTCTCTTCTGTTAAAATTACACCATTAACACATCTAGTGAGGTGAAGGTGGTTTGTTTCTGACTGATTTCCTGCTTACACATCCTTCAAACCAAGGGCAACTTGTTTCTCTTGCTTCTCCATCATCTTCAGCTAGCTCTGTGCCTTCTAGGATTACCCCTTCTCCCAGCTGTTGTTCTGATATTCTCTCCACATCTAACATTAGCCTTACACCCATTCCCAATTTACATAGTTTTCATTGGGCTCCTGCATGCCATTCTAATTTTCCCTCTGTCTGCAAAGCCAGGTTTAGTGAGCTTTGTGAGATCTATTTAATTACTAAAAAAATATGCAGCCCAGCAGTAAATGTAATATGCATTCCAGAAGACCTACAAACAAGTTTTATTTGGCACTCACAGCAATGAGGTAAGAGGATAAAATGAGTTTGTGGTCACATTACCAGACCACCAGCACAGAGTTATGAGAAAGCTAGACCCATTTTAATTAGGAAAAATATAAAAAGCTTACATGAGAGCCATCATTCTGGTCTTCTATGAACCACAAGTTGTAATTATGTAAACTATAACTATGAATTTTCTTAGCTTTACTCTTGGATTTTAGTATCACTCTGTGAAATAAAAATTGTATTTCTTGAGATTGTTCAAAGTATGCCTATATTAAAAAAATATTTTTTTCCAAAAAAACCTGCAAGAGATTGGACTTGATAATCAGCATGGTCTCCTTTAACTTCAAAATTGGTCCATGCCGTTCTATAAATCTATGCAGTAGATGTATGTTTTAAAAACATACATTACGTACAGTTCTACGTAACTAGAACTGTATATCTTAAAAATTGAACCCTTTGACTTCTGTAAGTGGACATTTAGGTCTTCATCATTTTTCTGAAACAGTTATGTCCTGAGCAGTTTTTGCATATTTGATAGGATAGTGATCTTATGATAGGATGGACTGTGCCTTATGCTGATAGAAAGTGATTTCTTATGATGCAGGAGTCAAATGCAATTTTTTAGACATGTAATTCAGTATTACAGTGATGGGATCAAACTTGTGCTTTAGGGACTTGCTCAAAGGATGATGAATTTGGTAAAGAGTCTCAAGTAGCACATTCTCCAGTATTTGATTACATCAGTGAGGACATGGTTAGGTGGAAATAATTCAGTGCCATGTTAGGAAACTGAAACTATCACCAAACTAGTTGGTATGCTTCTGTGGCACAATGCCATACCTTGCTGAATCGTTAGTAACCAGCTTGGGTAACAGTAGAAATGTAGCTGAATAAACATGATGCTGTACCTGAACTAATTAGCCTCAAGACTGGGTTTTCTGACAGTAGTGGATCTGTCTTTGTATTCATCGAAAGTGTAACTATTTGACCATCTGCTGTTTAGTAAAAGCACAGACCTATGTTTTCTAAGACATGTCGTCTGTTCACCAGGTACACCTACACTATAGTCTACAGGGAAATATAAAAGAAAATCAGAAAAAAACTGTAGTAGGGTAGATTCAACACCTAAAGCAGTGGAACTGTGGGATCTGGAGTAAACTTGGAGGGGAAAACTGGCTATTATAGGAGAAAAATTTCCTGAAGAGAGATATGTGGTGAGGGAGATTCTCAGCTTTGCTAGGCTTTGCTGTCACTATTGGACAGCCTTTCTCTTTTACCTGTTTCCTATGTAGTGGCTGTAGTGGTGCTTCACTGCCCATCTTTAATTCAATAATTCAGTTATTTGGACACTCATGCAAATGTGAGATAACCACACTCATTGCCTCCTACTGCTTGCTGAATTTCAAGTCTTTGCCATCTCCCAAGCAAATGCAATGAGCTTGTGATATTTCTATCAGTGTGTATAAATACAGAGGAAGGGACAGACAGCGACTGAAAGGAATAGATGTCTCTTGTTGAGGCTGTTTGATTTTAATTAAATATTTGTCATCTCATTAAAGTAACTGCTATAATCATTCTTAATGTCACAAAATTCAGATTTCATTCTCTCTGTCAAAAATCATTTAGATGATTCTACAAGATGGCACAGGTTCAAGAACATGGACTGAGAAAACCATGTAAGGAAAATTTCTATACAGGATAGAAATTTCTATCTAGAGTGCTTGCTCAGAAGGTATGCCTATCTGGCCAAGCATGGAGAACAGTGGCATGGGTGAGTGATTCAGATCTTTGGCTGTTGAATAAAAGACTGTTATTATCAAATCCAGCTTAGGATACATTCTGTTTTTGTGTCTGAGTGCTGGGCAGCCCAGGACTTCCAAAACATTAGCAGTGGCAGCACTGCCAGAAGTGTAGGGATGTGTCCCATGCTTCAGGAGCATGCTGGCTGCCCTTCACTGGTGTTGTAGATCTGTGGTAGAAATGCCATCTATACTACATGTGTGGGGGGTGTTCAATCTATGCATCTAAAACTTCCTGGAAGGGTGCAGGAAAGTGCACTATGAAAACACATGCAATGCCCCACAGGATATAGGAAATACTGTTGTTATATGGTAGCAACAATTTAATAAAGCTCAATGCAAGCCCTGATGGGAGTATATTATTTAATTTAAAATTAAAACTGAAATAAAAAGGATTTTACCCATTTATACTCGTACCATCACTCCCACACCAAGACATGTATACAGGTTTGCTCAACATGCAGGCAGCAAGAAACTTGTGTCCAGGAAGTTTGTTCAGCATTTTGTGTGATGACTTGGCATAAAGGATGCCAGCTGCTGAGCCCTCTTGACATCCCTTGTGTTGACCTTGGGTTGGCAGTCATTTCTCGCTTTAGGCCATGATCTTTCTGAGCCTCTCTATCCCATCGTATCCCCTCCCATGCTGTTCCATCCCATTCCATCCAATCCCATCCCACCTCTGTTTTCAGGACTTGCTCGCTATACTTGGTCTGCCATGCTGGATGTCCTGAAAAGCTGTGAGTGCAAGGCTCCGGGTGACCTGCTTAGTCTGGTGCCATCAGCATGTGCTATTTGTATAACATTTCTCCTATGGCTTTTCCCACTGGTGCTTTCACAGCTTTACATGGGTTGGATTTTTTAGAGTAACTTGGTATGTTCATCAGTGTGACTGGGAACTTAATGAAGCCCCAGGTTTACAAAAGGAAAAAATGGAATTTTTCCAAATTACAGTTCAAAGTAAGGTTTTTTTGGTCTTGCTCATGTGAATTCATTGCTATTCACCACCAAGATAAACTGATGAAAGCTAAGGCACTTGTTTAAATTGCTTTTCTTGAGGAAAAAAAAAATGCATTGTCTAAGGTAAAAAAATAGAATCTGAAGACTTACTGTTTAAAAATTACATCCTTATTGTGATTAATAATTAATTTCAATTACTTATCTGGCAGGAAAAATGAGTAATCCTGAAAATGTGTGATAATCCAATGGCTGTCTCTTTCTATAATGTTTTTTCTCTGCTTCAGGCCAAGGAATGGACATTTATTTTGAAAATACATCTTGCTTCCTTGACTTGTCCTTGGAAGACAGTCCCTGGAAGAATTAGTGTTTTGCATACTTAAAGTGTTTCTTAAATCTTTAATTGACTCCTTACCCTTCTGTCCCCATATGTGATCTGTGGTTTTACCTCTCTTATTTACATTAGCCAGAGAACAGATTTTATGTTCTGAGTTCATTCATTTATGTAACTTTGGACAAATTAAGCTGTATAGCTGCAAACTGACCCTAGGAACCATCATGGAAATTATTAATCTAAAATGCACTAGCTCTGGTCTGCTCATTTAAAGATTAGTGAGTAATCTCATCAAAGTCCAAAAGCTAAATGTTGTTCTAAACATTACTTATAGGAATAAAATTTGCTGATTCCTTATCTTAATTTCTGAAGGTGGGATTTCCTCTTCCACCTTTTTTTTCCTTTTTGATATTAGAGCTCTGATCTCAGCTGGTCCAAACTGAAATCCTTCTATAAAGTCAGTTAGTCTGATTCAGACCATCTGAGCCACTCCACCTCCCTTTATGTACAGACTTTGTGCTTTCTCTCTGTGCTTCCAGCTCTGCACTCCTTTAACAATGGCCTCCAACAGCTCACTAAAAGCTGTTTAACATTTTGTGCTTTCCTCATAAAAAAATGTTTGTGGAGGAATGCTATTAACATAATGTAGAAAAATCAGACTTCCTGACTAGAAGAAACACCTTTGCATCAAGCTTCAAGCAAAGCAGTGTATATCAAAATTGTACCTAACCTGTAAACATGGGGCCTAGCAGCACTCTTGGTTTCTACCAGACCACTATTCCATGAACTTCTGAATTGTTTATGAGTATAAATTCGACAGAGACATGTCAGACAAATTCCAGACTCTACTTGCCCTCCTGGCAAACTGTGGGATGTCCACTCTGTTGTACCACAGGGCTGTTTTGAGATGGCTTACCTAAGGCTTACCCTCATGTTATGAACATCAGCCACATTCCTGCATGGAGTCCAAAATAATTGTGACAAAGGAATTAGTGGATATTTTCAATAATTATGGAGAGTTTTATGTGTAATACATATTTCTAGAATACAAAAATATATGTCCATCTCTATCTACCTATCTCATGTACTATATTATAAAGATACATATTACTGTCTTTGTAAAATACTTCATTTTGAATTACAGATCCATATATAGTTTTAGGAGATAAACCAGTGCTGGAGCATTTTTTGTTGTATTTTAGAGAATGCAGAACATGCACCTAGATTAGGTGCCTTCTGTATAATATTTCAGGAATAGTCAAATTGCATAATTAACTTCGTCACCTTGCCAGCGTTCTCATTCCTTGTAGTGTGCTTATGGATTGCTTACCCTCATAACTTCCCAGCCTTACACAACATAGTTTCCTGTGTTTGTGGACCAACTAATCTTTGATTGCAGAGACCTACAGAGAGCTTTAATGACCCACAAGGTATGGCTTAGCATAACCAGCAGTGAAATGAATAATAATATTTTGCTCAGCAACATTCTTCTTTTTCAATCCATTTGATAGATGCTTAAAAACAGTAGTAATCTTAATATTAAATATCTTTGTTAAAAATCTCTGCAAAAAGATTTTTTGTTATTAGCTCAAGATATCCCAGAGGATTCAGAAATATTTTCATAAAGATGAGCAATTACTATATTTGGGTTGGTTGGATTTTATGTCTTATAATTGCAGTTTATGAATAACTTGATGGCTGTTAATTGTTTGCTAAAAACATCAGGAGGACTGAAAGTTAAGTGAATGTTAATAACAATTCTCTACATTTTTATGGTGCTCTGCTAATTTCCTAGTTCTGTTGTTCTAGGAACCATTTCTGGTTTTCGGTTCTATTAAGTCTTTTGTCCAGATATGTTTTTCATGATACACACAACAGTGAATTTTCAAATACATTCTCTTCCCTGATGTAACTAGTTCTGTAGAACAAGCCTAGAAAGAAGAGATCCCAATTAACTGTATAGCTAAATTTTGTAATAAATAATTTTAAAAATACTTAAAAAACCCCTACACATACAGAGAAATCTAGATTGTTTAGGTAACAGTTGATAGTCTGAAGAAATATCAGCGTGTTGGGTAAATTATTCATGTCTTTGAAGATAAAATGAGAAATTCTGGCTTGTGGTAATGTAACTATTATAAACATCTGTCCTGGCTTGTCAGAAAGAGCTCTAATCTATCTTCTAGAAGTATAACTATGTTTTTCCCACCAAAAAAAAATGAAGCTAGAGAAACAGATAAACTTTAAAGTACTTTACAGGAAAAAACTCCAGATCATTAGCAGCAGTCATACCTAGTTTAAAAAAGGTCAAAGACTTCTAGAATTGTCCTGTATGGAAAGGAAATACCTTTAGGCTTTTGCTATATAACTTTTGCTCTTTGCAGTTTAAAAAAGCACAACCACAGGGGAGATGATTGTTTCTAAATTGTATAACTCTTCTTTGTAGTTGTACCTAGGCAAGCTCTGAAACTTTTCACTCAAGGTGATAGTTTCTTCTGTGGGAAACAACAAGCAAGCCTGTTTGCTAGACAGTAGAGATAAAATTGCCTTGTTGCGGTCAGGTTTCAGAATAATTTAGCTGCTTCTCAAAATTGTATCCATAGTTCTTTTCCCAGACCTTATCAAAGTCCCAACTCTTAAAACCAATACTAATACATTATCTGCTGCAGGGGTGAGTAGCCACAGTGAAGTCACATGCCCTGTTACATCCTTTAATGTCTGCTGACATGAGGCCTAATATCAAATAAGTCAGAGAGGCATTTTCATGCCATTTTAACTGCATTTATGTATTTAACTTTGTGTGTCCAGAAGTCAGATAGGTAGCCTGAGATACCTGTCTGGGTGTCCTGTTTGTAGTCACTGGAGAAAAGAATAAGATGACTTTACTTCTGGAACTAGTGATTTTTTGCCCTCTATCCTGAGATTATATTAAACCTTTGGGGCAAGGAGCTCTTCATTAATTAGGATAACAACTTTAGCTAAAAGCTAAAATTAATTAAAAGTTAATTTTTAAATAGTGAAAATTACATGAGAGAAATTCAATTCTCCATTTGCAAAGTTGTGTAAGAATTTTTTTCTATGAAGAAAATATTAAGGGAATTGTGGTCTGAGAGCACCACAGCTTAAGTCCTTGCATTTTTGTCCCTGCCCATGGCATTGCCTTAGGTAATGTTTTTAAACATCCGCTTTCTGAAATTATAATAACAGCATATGTAAAAGTAAATTGTGATAATCTGATTTAATGTACTGTTCAATTAATCCTATACTGCTAATGTGACCTTTCATGAGATAGGCAGGTAGAAGTAAAATAAGGTTGCATAGCACCCTAGAAATTCAAAATACCAGGGAGGAAAAACAGAACTATTCTAAACATTTACCTCAAACACTTGAAAGCTTAGTTATAACATTTAGATGGACTATTTTATAATCACACTCAAGGGCTGGCTGCTTCCTCTCATTTCTTACCAGTGATGCACAGTTCCCTGTTTTCTGTGCTGAGGACAAGCTATGCAGACAGGCATGGCAAGTCTACTGCACTTTTGACCTGCTAGTTGCCTTTGTTTCCTGTCTACCTGAATTAATTTTGGTTCATTTGCACAAGTCTTCACATACAATAAAATAAATACAATCTCACAGTGTAGCTTCTCACTGTGATTAAGTGGAATAATTAACAAACATTTCTCCTTAATTTCTTTATATAGCTTTTACATGCATAATAGATATAAAAAGTAAGAATAATGCCAGAGGTCTCTCTGTTCTAGGTCATTTGGCTTTCAGACTCTGAAGCTGGCCTCTCTTGGGAAGGTCTAATGTCTTCCAGTGGAAGGCAGGAGGAAATGAAAACAACCCTGTGGAAAAAGAAGAGAGGAATATTTTTCCTTCCCTGCTGGATTATATTCCCTTAAGGCTCAGCAAAAGTCTGTACAGCATAGTGAATATGCAATAGATGGTTTTGCTATTGCTAATTCTGTAGTAATAACCCAGCAAGATAAAAAAGCTAATAGGCTGCCCATGTGTTTAAAATAGTCTTCCAATAAGACATTTTAAAAATAAATGTATTCCAGAACATGAACTGGAAAGAGACAATTTTTTATATCCTAATTAGGAAAAAACCTGCCACAACCAACATTAAAATTGATGTGAGTTTCTCTCATGGATTCAGTTACAGTAGAGCTTTAAGAAGCAGTTCTTGAGAACTTTGCAGGCAATGTCTAGCATTAATGCAGAAGCAGGTTTGTGGCAAATGAAGACACCTGTAGAGTATCTGTTTTTTCACAAGTGTAACAGAATCCAGTGAATAACTACTGAATAATGAATGCCTACATAATACTATTTTTCAGCTTCATTACATATGAATGTAGTAAAAGATTTGCTAAATTTTCTACCTAAGATCCTGGTATTGATATGTCTTTTGCTGCCCATATATACCAAAAAATATCAGTGGTACCATCTTCTCTTCTGGCAGTTTCCGTCTTCTTCTATGATATCAGCTGTTACATCTTCTTCACTGGTTTTTACATTCCTTCTGTGTGTTGCTTTCCCTACAATCCATATGTTTCTTGTAAATGCTTCTGTTAACTTTTTCTTGATGCCTTCTTTCTATGGTTTCCATGTGACAGCACACAGATTAGTTCCTGTTCTTTTTTACCTTTCAGTAGCTAATATTTCTACCCTTCCTTATTTCTAAAGTCCTCTATCTGCAGTCTATAACGGTGTTTTGCGTCACTTTTTAATCCACAGACCTCATTCTCCATGGTTTTTTATTGTGCAAACACTGTCTACAACAAAAGTACTGATTATGGTTGGATATCCACTGTCTGTAGAACTTCTGTCAAAAAGAAAGGCTAAGCAATGGCTGTCAATAAAGCATCAAAGTGTTTAATAGTTATATAAAAGGCAATAGAACAAAGGCATTGTCTGGGTGTCTGTCAAGTCATGGTTTTCTTAGAAAGTATTTTAGACTTACATAAATAAATGGTGGCACTTCTCTCCTAATTTTTATTCTGTAGTTAAAGGTTCGGACTCCTCTATTGCAATACGAAAATGAATCTCCCAAGTCTGTGTGGGCATTTGTCCACCAGTTGTGGAAAAACTGAATGAGAACAAAAAAAGTAGTCAACATCAGAACTAAAGATATTTTTCTCCACAGTTCAGCCCACAGTTTTGTCAGTGTGGAATTATGAATGCACAAGTGGAAGCTAATACTTTCTAAAGAATTGGTGCAAGTATAGACTGTTCATGAGTGAATGGAGAAATACTGGACCATAGTAGCAGGTGAAAGGGCTGTATAACTTGAACAGCTTGTTAAACAGCAGATCAAAAGTTTCAAAGGCATCTTAATAAGTTCCTACATAAAAGAATAAAAGTCAGGTATAATGTCAAAAAGGAGATCTTCATAGTTCATGTTCTGCACATGCAAACTCTACTTGTGCATTCTGAAAATCAGATGAGATATTTCACAAGGTGACCTGATGTCCTGGTTTTTGGCCAGGACAGGGTTCATTTTTGCAGTAGCCGGGAGGGGATGTGGCTGAGGGGGCGTGTCCAGGACCCAGAGGTTATTCTATATCACATCATGTCATTGCTGGGGGCATGGGGGAAGAGACCTTTTGGCTTTGGAGAAGAAGGGTGTGGCTTCATTTCCTTATCTCACTGCTATTTCCAGAAAATTGTTTTTATCTCAGCTCCTGATCTTCACCTTTTGTTCGTCCAATTCTTAACTCCCTCCGACTGCATCAGGAAGTGGTGAGGGGAAGAGGAAATGAGGGAGCAGCATGTGGTTTGGGAGTGTCTCAGTGGGGGCACTGAACTGGGGAGTACTGTTCCTAAACCAAGACACCTGACTACGTAAGCTGATGATACTTTCACATTTAAGCAACAAAACTTGCAGATGATATTATTCTATGATCAATTTATTGTAATATTTGAGTGACTTTGGGATATTCTGAAAAATGAAGGATTATAGTTTATGGATATATTACAACCAAATCTTTACAAATACACCTATATTTCGTAAGTTCATTTGCCATGTCATTAGTGTGCATTAATTACAATCACGTGACTAGATTGCTCATTTTCTTCCCAGTTAGAAAAATGAATGTAATTTATTTTTAACTTGGACCATTCTAACATTTTGTTTTAAATAACAGATTTTTGATCTCTGAGTACATTCATAGCGTGCTAACAAAAAGAAAACTCTTTTCTAACAAAAATGAAATGTGGTTAGGTTTTCTCATACGGATGCAATAAAGACCACTTCTGGTAGCTTGACATTGCACAGAGGAATAGTTTTTGACAGGGAGAATAACTATAGTTTAGTCTGAGCTTTGGCAATATGACAAGTTATTAAATACTTGCAGTAGTCCATTAAGTGAAACTTTATTATAGTTGCTTCAAAGTGTATTGTCTCCATAGTCAGACATTTTCATTATGTTAACCTTTTTCTATATGGAGGTACTGCCTTCTCCTTTATTTTTATATTGTTTCATGGACTGATCAATGGTCTTTTGGAAGTTTTTGGATTTCCATATTTCTCCTCTTTTCTCTTATAAATAGGATGAAGTTTTTCTGAAATATACAGAACAGAATGTTCTGGTAAAATAAAAAAAAAAAAAAGATAAGAGCTGCTGTTCAAATCAAGTATATTTAAACTCACCTGTCGAGGTTTTTTTCAATATTGAATTTTATTGAGCTCATGTCTTTATTTCACAAAAAGAATACTGTATCGCTGTGTATATGTTACCTTATCTATCCCTGGGGCTTCCACTACCACAGCATGACAGTTCATCAGTCTTAATGTACTTCTCTTCTGCTGCAGTTGGAAATCTTCCTCCAAGTGCAGATGTGGAAATGGGGACACCTGAGTAGGAGCACACGGCACCCAGTGCAGACGTGTGGGGACATCCAAGAGTGATATGAACAAGAGGGCTCTTACACTGCCATGAGAATGGCTGCAGCACCACACGCCAGAACAGTTGTACTGCATCCAGGATCTCAGGTAGCATCTCTCCTGAGAGAGATGGGCTGGCCTGGACTTAGACAGGCACTCTGAACTGGGATGAGGACACCAGTTCCTTGTTGGTAAACTCCATCTCCTAGTTGAGGAGCACAGTCTCTGCTTCATTCCTTCTGACCTACAAACCACCTGAGATGAAGGTTTGTGAAGCACATGAAAGGAACCTGTTGGTTTTGACCAACATTTGTTCATGCCTGGTGCAGAGACCTGAGTCAGTAAATCTGCTTACGGGGAGGTCTCAGGTGAGCTCAGCTCTTGTTCCAGGGTCACATCTCAGGATTTGCATCAAATGCCCTCACATCTTGTAGAGGGCAAAATGAAACCCCATTATTTGGACTGGTTGCACAGATAATTTGAAAAAGGAAAGAAGGAAGGACTCACATGATGAGACTATCTCACCAGAGGAAAAATCTGTGAATGGAGGTGAGACAACTGTGATTGAGGTATATAGGTAACAAGACTAATGAAGCCTATCAAATGTGAAATGTCCAAATCACAGTGCCAACATATTTTACCAAGTTCTGCCATATATGTCTGTGTTTCCTTAAATAAAGTTATTACAATTAATGTCTCTTTGTAGTGATGATCAATAGACTGAATTCTTGTGTAGAATGAATTTTTCCAGTAGACAACATTTTTTTCTCTGCTAACTGCAGCTAATTTCTGTCATGTAGAAATGTGAAATGTGGCATTGCAGGTAAAAGAAAGAAAAGATGAGGAATAATCAACTTAGAATTCTAACAGTGTTAGGTGAAAAGTGGGAAACAGACTAGTGGGTGACGGAAAAATTTTCCTGAATATGATTATTTTTCAGAAACAAATTACACCGGTTGTTATTTTCCTCATGTTTCATAGAATCTGATTTTTTTTTTTATACTACAGAGAAGTATCTTCTGCAAAAACAGTCATGGAAAAAAAATTAATAAATTCAAGTGTATGTAGTGAAACAACTGATGGTGAAAAACTTACTGAATGCCACTAAACTACTGTGAATTATCTTATAAATGACAAGTTTTCTATAAGATAATTCTATACCATATTTTAAAATAATGCACAAATAATTACTTACTAATAATGCACAAATAATTACTTACTAATTTCTTACTTAATAATTACTTACAAATTTCTTACTATAAGAAATTTGTTTCTTCAGCTATACAAGTTTTTAGCTTTACTCATATTGCCATGGACGTAACACAGTCATTTTTCAAATTTTTCAATGGAATAGATAATTTAAAACTTTCTATTAATAAGAAAAATCAAATGTTTTTCATACAATGAACTGTTTGTATAAGCCCAACTGAAGGACTCCTATTGTGGAAGAGACCATGCAATTTTATACAGTCTTTTGGGACTTTTGTTTTTTAATTATCATGCTTATAATATAAAGTTTTTTCTTGATATTCAAAAGGGACCAATATTGGCTTTCCAGAGTTGAGCTGAAAGAGTTTTTATTAATATCAAATTGTAACACTTTTGCAGAAATCAAGTAGATATTTAGTAGAGGTGCAGAAAGTTTTGCATTTAAGAGAGTTGTTTATGTTTTCTGTTATTTTAAACAAATATTCATAAAAATACTTACTAATTTGTAAATTCCTAATGGATTTAATGAGGGAACTGAACATTACTCACAGTACCACAAATATAAGGCTTGCTACTGTAAGTAGCACTTCTGTTGGGTACCTGGTAGGTGATAAATTGTGGGACTAGTGAGAAGGGGACGGGGCTGAGTTTTATAGCAGTCATGATCAGAGCTGACGGATGCTGATCTCAGTCGTGCAAAGCAGATTGAGGGAGGGGAAGGTGAACCTTTGTACTGAGCTGTGAGACTGGTGCCAGGTTACAAAGGTCAAACATTTAACAGCACTCTTTCATTTTACAGCTTTATTCCATGTGTGAAGGCAGTCTAGGAATCCAGCTTAAATAAGGAAAAGGCATAAATACGTATTTTTCTGTCCTTTGATTTTGGATATGTTTTATGTTTCTTTACTGTAATACTAGAGCCTTAAAAAGTGCCATGTTCCTGACTCAAAAACCTAACACAGAACTGTGACCTAAACATCCACACTGCAGTGAACTGTGTTGGGGAAATAAGGAGGAATCAATTCCAGCTGTTGCAGTTGCTCTGAACTCCCTAGTGGTGGGCTTAGAGCCATTTTTGTATTCTGATTTAAAAAATTGCTTAAATCTACAGGGGTTTCAGTGCTCTGTAGGGACTCTTACACACATTCAGGCAATGTCTGGTTATAAAAACACAACACTTCATCAAACATTATTTACCTAATATAATAATTAACTGTATTGAATTTGGCCGAGATGGCGTTAGCTTTCCCCATAGCGGCCCTCACTGTGCTGTGCTTTCTATTGGCAGCTAGAAAGGTGCTGGTAACACACCAGGCTGTTGTTGAGAAGAGCTCACACAGCATCAACATTGTCTCTTCAACATTCCCCCCTCACCAGTAGGCAGGTGTTGGGCAAGATCTTTGGAGGCAACATATCCAGGACATCTGACCAAAACTGATCAAAGGAATATTCCATACCATGTGATGTCTGCTCAGCAATAGAAGCTAAGAGAAAGGAGAAGAGGAGGGACATTTTTTATTATGATGTTTCTCTTCTGGAGCAATTGCTCTGTGAACTGAAGCCCTGCTTCCCAGGGAATGGCTGGACATTGCCTGATGTTTGGAAGTAGAGAACAAGCCTTTTGGTTTTCTTTCCTTCTGCATATGTGGTGTTTTGCATTACTAAACAGCCTTTATCTTGACCTATGAGTTCTGTTTCATCTTACTTTCTCCCTGCCCTGTCCTCATGGGAGGGGAGTGATAGAGCAGCTTGGTGAGCAACTGGTCCAGTCTAGGTCAATGCAACAAATTATTTAAAAATGTGTTTAATATGTTCATAAGCTTCTACCTATTTCTCTTCAGCTAAGAGAAAAGTACTAGTAGAAGTTGAATCAAGCCTAGAGAAATGAAATAAATATTTAAATCCTCAACCTACAGGTAGTAAACATAGTACTGTGACAGATGACATTTCTCTGGAGATCAGCCCAAATTCTGGAATATATGAATGCAGAGCAGAAAGAGTCTGCAAAGAAGTTCTGTCCTTCTTGGAATTTATAGCTAAACTCCATTGACTGCAGCAGCACCTAAATTTCTTTTTGAGACTCCTTGACAGTAGCTCTGTGTTCACATGGAAGACATATACCTGGAAATCTTGATGGTCTCACTTTGAACTCAAGACAGAATGTGTAGGCTCTTGTTCTTCATCCTCCTGTAGGAGACCTCATCTCCACTGGCAGCACAGTGAATCCTGTGGGATTAGCAGTAACTTCAAGACTTCTATAGATTTTTTAAAATGGAATTACTATGAAAACCCCATATGCAACATTTTCTCTCCATTTCCTCAGTGGGATTACAATAGTCCCATCATATAAAGATAGATCACATGTTTCTATGGGTCAGAAGCAACAGTTCCTTTGTATTTTTTTACATTACCTAGCTCAGTGGAGCTTCATGCTAGCTGATTCTTTTTCAGATTAATGAAATATAAATATTTAGTCACAAGTAAAATAACTCTAGCACGTTATGATGTGTAATTACGTGTGCCTTGTTATCAGTTTCTCAAAACATGGCAACATATGATCTGTACCATGGGTCACATCTACAAGCAACAGGACACAGCTCTATGAAAGTATTCAACATTTGTGCAAACCAGCAAAACTGGGAGTCTTTATGCTATATGAATAAACACTATTAACTCATATTTCCAATTAAGTTACTTTTTGTCTCACTAAGTTTAACCATGGTTAGTTTTCTACACTGAGCTAACCTGTGACAATATATTTACTCAAAGAAATGAATCCTTGCTCAATCTTATCATAGATCAATCTGCTTATGGAGAAGAGAAGAAGTAAAGGAGAGAGGAAAGTGGAGCTGTCTTGGTGGCTTGGGACTCTATTTGGTATTGAGGTTGGTGCCATTTACTTTTATCTGCTAAAAGATCTTTGACCTGATCATTGTTAATAAACTGTCATAAAATACATCTGAATTGGTAATAAAATAAGTGAACAGAAAATGCTTCCATGTGGGGGCAAATAAAACATCTTGTGAGTCCTTTTTTTCCTTGATAAGAATAGACTGGTGCAGAAAATCTAATAATGAGAAATATTATCATGTGAAAGAAATGCATGTTTTAAGTTAAAAGTTTGTTCACTGACTAAATTTCCATGCCTCAAAGCTTGTCTAGATTTGAACTTTCTCAGGGATCTACAGAAACAAGTAATTTATGTTTACGTAAAGAGGAAGGGATTCTTTGCACAAGTACGGTGGTAATAGCTCTGGTATGTACTTCAAGGTCTACAAAATTGCTTTTTCTGGGGAAAGCAGTTCATGAAATTTCCATAGCTAAGGCCAATGTGCACAATCCAAGTAAATGTCCCAGGATAGTCTCTGAGGGCTAAAGGGCTGAGTACACCCATCATACCTCATCTCGCCGGCAGCAGTCATGGAGGCCCAGAGTAATGGTTATCCTCTCTTACGTGACCTCTGAAGTCATCTCACTTCTGAACCCATCTTTATGCCTTGTTCTCACAGAATATAATCAATAATAATTCTTTTTGATAACATTGTATTGTTCAATAACCCAAAGGCAAAATGCAGACTGATTTTCAGAGAATCAAATGAAAATTTGCATTATCTTTAGGATGGTGGCAAGTTCCTACACAGTTGGTGTGGACATTTTTTGCAGGATTGTGCATTACCTTCCTTGCATTCAGTACATGTAGGGAAATGATGGGAGGCACACAACTTCTCTTCTGACTACATAGCATTAAAAGACAAAAATATAGTTCTTTTTTTAGCTTTGCATTAAGGGTTCAGCTTTCATATCGTTCAACAATCTGCTGAAATTTCCAGCAGCTACATTTTCCAATGAAGCCAAGTACAGAATGAGGTTTTCCAAAAGGTGAATGAAACAATCCATTGAAAATGTCAGTCAGAAGCCAGAACATAATTTTATTTGTTTTTTTGATCCTTGTTCAGAATTCATATGATTAGCATGTGGCAAACTGTAAAACGAAGTGGAACAAAAGTGCCTGAAATAAATTTCACCTTGACCTGATTTCCACTTGACTGAATTTGTTGTAGTAAACTGGTGACACATAGTGGATAAACAGTAACACATGTCTGCATTCAGAAAGGGAGAACAGATGGTAAACACACTGATATAAGGGCTGTTACACAAGAGCTCTGTGTATAATTCAAAAAGGTCAAATCCCCTGAAAGATAAAACAAGTTTGATAAGGGAAAGGGATTCATTGACAAGAAGGAGTCAAGTGGGCACAACTGAAGCAGATAAGGCTTCCAGTTCCTCAGTGGGTTTCGCTCAGAAAAAGCATCTGCCCACATCTGTCTTCTTTTGTAAAACCACTGTCAGAGGTGTTATTCACAGGGATACTTGTTCTAAAAGGCACTTCCTCAGAGGATACCACTGCTGGTCCACTGGTTGAATTTGTGCTGCTGTCCTAAAACCTACCTCTTTTGCAATAGTAAATCTCATACTTTTTATGGTTTGGGAATATATTTTGACCGTCCAAAGACATTGAATCACTATATCTTGGCTTCTGCAGTGTGGATTATCTGCTCCCACTGGTGACTACAGCCAACTGTGAGCACTGTGTTGGGTAAAGGAGTCTAAGCTGAGTTTGGGAAGGCAGCTGTCTTTGAATGTCTTTACTGTCTGATGTGCAACTAGGATTGCTGTCTTCACACACTGGGAACAAATGATTTTTCCAGTGGCCACCTGAGTAGAGTAATGAGTAGAACAGAGATCAACCAGATCCTAAGCAAATTTCCTGCATGTTGAACTGCCTTCTGATAGATGCACACTGAAAGGATTTGGTCAAGATGGACTTGAAAAGGAAAGGAGCTACTCAACCTCACATACAGTGGAAGTATTCATGGTCAGCAAGAGCAAAGAGGAAGACAAAGGAAAGATGAAAACCCAAATAAGAGGTCATTGCCAATGGTAGTGGTGGTGGTGGTGGTCAGCTCCCAGCCTGTGCTCCAGAAGCAATTCAAGATATCTGAGTTAAAAAATCCACGTACATGAAAATATAATTTTCTTTACAAAACTTATATTTTAGCTTGTGCAGTTCTAAAATCTGAATTTTTGCTGCTCAGAAAGGCACCAGAATATATTTAATAAGGGAGACAGATAATAATTAATTCAGGAGAAAATAATTTCTGCAGATTATGAAAATGTAAGTTTTCAAAACTATTCAAAGGAATTCTATTAAGATGTAATTCATGGTATAATAGTTACTCTACTTTAAAGATAGCTTCTACTGTTAAAAGTATACCTAGAGAGCATTATTTCTAAGCCACATTTTTTCAATCAATTCTTGGCAGTAGACTATAAATTTAAAATTGAAGTTGCTCTGTCTAAGGACTCACAGAAAACCAAGATGGAGTGAAAAATTAGGTGCTGAAGTCAGGCATGTTGAATGTTCGGCTTGTATCTGTTTTCAAGAATTAACAATGCCAAAGTCATTTCACTCGTGACTTATTTAACAGCTGTCTGCAAATGGAGATCCAAATTTAGTCTCTTATCACATCTTTTACTCGAGGGGCTACTTATTCCCTTAAAACAAAAGCGATTCAAGCCAAAAATTTTTGCAAATAATACTAGATTTACTTTTTAGCTAAAGTAGTGAGCTTGCCATTATTCTTGCCAAACAAAAGGCGTTTCTCTACCCTTCGCAATATGTCTGGAATTTCTTTGATGGTTAGAGCTCCAAGTCTAAAGGATTTGTGGCCTTGACACTTGAAGAACCTAAGATTGGTAGAGATGCTCTTCTGTTTTCTTCCCCAGCTATTCAAACATTGGTAAAAGTCCTTTCATCTACCCTACATCTCCATCACTGGCTTCTACTGGGCATATTTCTGTGGTGAGTTTTACATATGACCTGGACGATCCCAGAAAAAGCCAAAGTGCCCAGAATAGGGCACAGTTCTGTACTCCCTGGGAAATTTGTGGAGGGAAATGTGGCTCTCTGTGCAGTTGTCATGCTACAGCCAGCCTGCATTTCCTGTGCACCTGCATCATCTTCTAACTTGGCTTCATCAGTAAGCAGTCCAGATCATGTACTCTGAACCCAGTTTGCTCTTTTAACCAAAGCACAGAAAAATAGGAAAGCTGTATGAGTAATTTCAAAAGTGCATTTCTAATCTAACCTAACCTGGATGATCATTAGTTGTAGCTTTAGGCACATATCCAAGCTGCAAATAATGAATATTAAAGAGCTTATTGGCAATTCTTTGGCTGAAATGCATTTATACAGAGAAGGTCCTAAATGGAAAAGCAAATCAACACAAATCTAGGTCTGCTCCTGAAGGATTTAGGGACACAAGGAGTACTGACTTGTTGGATATTATGTATGTGAGAAATAAATTCATTGTCATTTTAGCAGAGCAGTCAGCACATCATAAAAATCCAATTGGCACTTTCTGACTCACGTGGGAGGTCCAGGTGAATATTTAGACTGTTAACGTAAAGATTATACAGCTCTAATATCAACTCGAAAACCATTTGCTAAAAATTGGTCATCTGAGAATTAAATCAACATTTTTATTCAAGAAAGAAATTAAGTAACCTTTAAGCCCTCCAAGACAGATGCATTTGTCCTGAGTGAGTGTATATAGAGGATGATACCCCTAAGTTAGAAAATACAGAGGGTTTCTGGAATCAACCATGTACTTAACAATTGTAATATGGTACCATATTTCTATAACAGCATATTAACCTAAACATAGTAATACAGATAGCTTTTATTCTATAAACCTGGAAATATACTGTGATTTTTTTTTTTACATCAAGTGACATTTAAGAGAGAGGATCACTGAGGTTACCTGAGTGTTGCTCTTTCAGAACCACTTATTAGTCCTGTCTTTAAAGGTCACCAGTAAAGGGCAAAGTTCTTGTCTCTTTGCTTTTAAGAGTATTTTTTCCCTTATTTTTACTTTATGGAGGATATTTTATGTTTGTGTATGCCAAGATAGGGTCTTAAAAAAAACACGGCAAGGTAAATGGCTGTCAAATTTGCCATGCATTTCGGAGAAACCATGTTATCAGTGCATCACATAGGTTGTTATCAGTTTCCCATAAAGGACATGCCATCAAATGGTATATTTTTTCTGTTCAGTACTTAATATGTTCCATCTGGGCATCATACGTCTCTATGGCTATGTTGAGTTAATTATCATTTCAGGCATAAGCTTATAGTAGAAAATATTACAGAATTCATGTGTGGCCATATGAGGTCCACATTTTGTTTTCAAGTAACTACCTCATCTCTAACATGTGATACTGTGATTTGTTGATTTGCAATAGGAATCCCTTCTGGACAGAGAAGGCAGAGTTCTCAAAAGATTGCAAAGCAGCATACAGAAGTATCTGCTGTGCAAGAACAACAGCCCATGTGGGGAGTATCCCAGGTGAAAGGCAGAACAGTGTAAAAGGGTTCCAATAGAGATTACAAAAATTTAGGATTAGGCAGTAAGCTGTGGCTTTGAAAGGAACGGGGAAAATTCTGGAAGTTTAGCAGGGGTAGAAACTCTGCATGTTTGTACAATTTAGTTCAGGTCCCATCTGCACGGAATTGCTCCTTCCTGATCAATTTAAGAAACTGACTGTGACTCCAAGTTACTTCTTTAGTACCTAGAGACTGTTGAGGCGAGGAAGCACTTTGTTACCAGAGCAGCGGTGAATTGGCATCTTGGAGAGCTGAGATGGTGTATAGGAGATTCCAAAATTTTCCTCTGAAGTCAAATACAACTGGAATAAATTTTGTCACTGACACTCTCATATCACCATCATTGCATGTAAATGACACAGTCAGAATTTTAAAAATAGCAAATGATAAATCAAGTCATAAACCAACCATTAAAACCTCTGCCAATTCCTTTTTTGATCTATGGAAAAAGCTTTTTTGACCATCTGATCTCATTAAATAAAGCCGATTAATAAAATAGTTCAGTTCTTTTCTCTTTTGAGAGCTCACACTCCACTGAGGCCCAGTTCAGCAAATGCCTACATGAAACTATACCACATATATGGCTTTCCATGAATGAAGCAAGTCATTAGTGAACCATACAATAAAGGTCCAACAGCTGGTTACTTGTTGGATGTTTACTACATCTACACCACTGAACACCAACAGATATATTGAACATGTTATATTTCAGCAATTTAGGCATGTCCAAAAGGTTAATGGCTTTGCAATTAGAGGGTCATGTGAAGAGGCCATTAAACACCAAATTCTAAATAGTCACGGTTATAACAATGCACCAAGGACATATTTTTAAAGATGCATGGAATATATCACTAACCACATACATTAAGCTCAAGCACTGCTACTCTGTGAGCTGTGAATATATAACTTGAAGTCATTCTGCAGTAAGCTTCTTTTACAGGAGTTTTAAGAGACTGCTTCATATCTGTTAGTCAATAATTTGAAATAAAAGGTTAAAAAGCAAATGCATGTGTGGGAAGAAAAGCTCAAATATATTATCAAAATATTCAATACATGTATAGAACAACCAAGAAGGGCTTTATTCTATGTTACCGTACCTGGAATCTTTGGAATGCTTAAGAAAGGCTATTTTATTATTACAAACAATGGGATAACTTTTGTTTTTCTAATAAATTCTTCCTTTTTTTTATATCTGTGTGTTCCAGTCCTATTTATTATGAGAGCTATCACTAGCAAAAAAAAAAAAAAAGAAATGGTCTTTAATCTGCCAAAAATAATATAGAATTACTATAAAGAATAACTTATCCTAGATGAAAATAAATTTGACATGTCTGTAAGATCAACTGTTACATTTTTAACTTCTTTTTATATGAAGGCACATTTATCTTCTAGATAATGACCTATGAACTCAGAAATAAATATGTGTCATGGTTTGAGATTAGATATTTGACAATGACATCTACATAAACTCTATTTAATGAAAGTATGTGCTGCAAGAAATATGCTACCATTCTAAATATTTTCCCTCCTCCCCTTTTTCTTTCTCTTTCTTTCTCTTCTACTGGACCTCTGCTTGTAGTAGGGTTATGTTTCTACATGAGGCCAGGTAAGACTTGTACCATAATCAAAGAGGAAATCAAGCTTATCCCAAAAGAAAAGCTATTTGAAAACATGAGAACCTCAGTGAGAAAGATATAGAGACTACCACTGGAAGAAGTTCTGTGTGTAAGAGCTCAAAATCTTCAACAATCTTTATTTCATTTACAAAGGCAGTCAAAAAAACCAAGGTGTTGTTGGACAATAACATGAACTGGAGAAGTAATTTTGTCATTGTACAAAATCAGTACTATTGAGTGTTGCCATGGAGTTCTTCTACATTCTATGGACTTCATTTTACGATGTGCAATATTCTTCCGAAAATCTGTATAAAAAGTTATAAGAGATTATCTACCAGAACCACAGTAAATATTCCTCACTGTGAATTTACCTTGATGCCTATATTCAAAAAGAGAACACAAACATTTGAAAGGAAGGACAAAATCCTGTGTCTGAAAGTTATTTGGACAGATTTTTGAGAGATTTATTGCAACACTACATAAAAGCCTAAGAATCATGTCTGCAGGAAATTAGCTATGCATTCCAAGGGACATTTTAAGTGGAAATTCAGAACTAACTCTTCTTTAATCTACTCTATGAAAATACAAGACCAGAGTAACTTCCTGTCTTTCATCTTCATCCAGTGCATTTATATAGAAAAAAACTTGACAAAGAACATCTTATTTAATCTTCATATGCAGTAAAAGTTCTTTTAGTGTCTGTCAAAGGTCTAATCAGCAGTCTTATTGTATGTCTGAGACTTTAGGGTGGACTTATAAAGGCACCTCTTAAAGAGGAATATGGTGCCATCCATCAGAGATCTTTTTCTGTTTCTGAGGACACAAGTGAATTCTAATGGCTCCTGTAATGCTCAACTGGTGTTTCAGTCCTTTGCAATAAAATACATTAGCATGTATCCTGCTTGTGTGTCTATAATGAATGGAGGAGGGGCAAAATGAAGTAAGAATACATTGTGTTTGATAGTATGTCAGTACTGGGAGTATTGAAAAGGGAAAAATTCAAGGTGCCAGTTCTACCATAGTTCTTTCACCTAGGTATTCACTGATACCACCTCTCCATGTTACGCAGGTGCTACAGTAAAGCCCTGACCTTAGTCCCAAGAGCTTGCAATGCCTTGGCCTCCGCTGTCCCTGAACCAGAGCAGCAATGGGACTCTCACATTGCTCACTGCTTTGAGGCAGAGCTCACCCCTCAACTGCCTACCCCATTGGAAGGCTCTCCTCTTCCTACCCACAGAAGTGCTGGAGAGGATTAGCTCTCCACAAATGGGATCACTGGTGTCTCTGGGCCAGGAAAGGGCAGTGTGTGTGGGGGGGAATTGTCAAAGGGAGGCAGTCGTGTATGCTGTCATGCAACTTGCAAAGGAAGTGTGCAGTAGGGCTGAACAGATCTGCAAAGGTGAATGGCAGAAAATATTCTCTCTGCAACCTTCTGAAGCACCTCTCCTTCTTCTGAAACATCTCTCCCCAGACTATTTTCCAAAAGATTTAATATTTTGGTAACATGATAATACTGAGATGCTTTCTCTGCGTCCCTGAATCGGAGAAGGCTCATATGGCACTGCACATTAATTTTGATTACAGACTTTACTTGGTTGACTTATTATAAAATTAAGGGATAACTCCAATTCCTCATTATTGTAAGGTTTAAATGTGGCTCTTACCTTGAAGATACCAATCTATTTCCCAGAAATTCGTAAGTTGGTAAAATCTTTCTGCATCTTATTTCCCTCTTTCCCTAAGTGTGGATGGTATGCATGTTTATATCAAATCTGGCATCACAACCCATGGATTTGGGAAGCACATAGCATCTTCATGTCAGCCCTACACAGGCAGTTCCTTAGCTCACCCTGAAATCAGGAACAGGCATGTGGCAACTCAGGTTGTATGCAGAAAAAGACATGTAGGAGACTGAATGCCTTTTTTTTTCTGTTTTCCAGTATACAAGATCTAAATACACTTGTCTTGTACTCTCTTGTTAATGCTTTGCTAATTACTAATGACTTTGTGTGATACTGTTCTCCTAAATCCTCATTAAATAATACACGTGAATACACAATTGCAGTACAATTTTTTTCAGATCCCTAACAACTAAAAAGAATTTAGAGTTGTCACAAGTAAAGATTGTTTCCAGTACAAGGTAATCAGACTAACTAGTGGGTTACATTTACATTCACTGCAACTGAACTTTTCTTCAGTGTATTAATATAAGCTATTTTATTTGCTTTATACTTCTCTGTTAGCAGTCCCCATTAGTGTAATGGCACTGGTATAACTGATATCAACATCAATCTAACTTGCAAAGAAATTTCAGACCATTCTCCAGAAACTGCACTCATGTAGCAAAAAGTCCTTAGCAGAGAAAATGAAAACTAGTTGCTGCATCTGTATGAATTCAATTTTGTGTTCTCCGTGAGCTCTTGAAGCTGGTTTGCTGTGATTTCAAGCAACATTTGTCTTCTTTTTGGGTTAATACATGACTTGTGAAGGCAGACTTCATTTGCTGTAGTCATTGTCACCAGTGTTGAGAGGATCACATAGGAATGAATGTAGGCTCTACAGCAACCTTGGCATGACTTATTTGCCAGGGCCCATGTGTGGCAGGTTAAACTCAAAAGGTTTACATTTGCTACTGAACAAACTTACAAGTTAGTTTCCACTAACGAAGACCATTTCTGTTAACAGTGAGATAGCACAGATATGTCCTGAGGCACTCTGGGTGAGCTGGGTGTATCCATATAAAATGATAGCCTGGGACTTCCTATGCGGATCTGACTGTTATATGCTCACACCACGCATACAGTGGTGGTATGTTATGAAGCACTAGCAGAGATGGGAAAAGATTGGATCAGAAGGTTTATGATAGAAGGCACGATTAAATAGAGCTGGCTATCCTCCAGCTTTGTGTGTGACAGGCAGTAGCAGACTAGAATGGCTGAGTAACAGATGGCTGGTACGGATGTTAGAAAGGTTTGTGTTTAGGCACCCCATGCTAAGCCAGCTAATCTACTTCACAGATGTCCTTGCTATTGCAGCTGTTTTCTTTAGATGTCCTTGAAAATTCAAAATCTGATCTACAGCTACTCCTAGATGCACCTGATACGATTTGCATTTCATGTTGTTTTCACAGAGTGATAAATCCAGAGTTCAATTAAGCATTGTGAAGTTGTAGCATGCTGAACGTATTTGGTGAAAACCTATCACTGGTTCTAGCATCTCTGCTATCAGAATTGTACCTAAGATACTCTAACAGAGCACTTATATAATGAAATGGACTTTTTCTACATAAATTTAAAGAAATTGATGTATTTAATCAGACTGTGTGAAGCTATTAGATTTCTTGGCTCAGGCAACTGCTATGAAAGTCAGCATCCTCTCAGGATCTCAAGGTCTCTAGGGGAAACAGGTGTTAAAGTAAGTTTATAAGAAGTGGGACAACAGTAGCAAACAGTAAGACTAGCAGGCAGTCATACCTGAGATATTGAAAATAGATAATCTTCCTAGAATGGCTCTAAAACATTTGGATATTTCTAGATTAAAAAAATATTGTCCAAACGCAGGAAAAATATCTATAGTGTATGAAGCCTACAGATTCAGCTGGAGCTACCAGTGCAGGAAGGGCTGTGCTTGTGTTGCCAAAGATGGTCTGGCTTAAGGGAGGAGGGCCCATATGCAGTGGTATTGTGGTATTTTAAGTTTTGTTGCAACATGGAGCTGTCCAAGTGTAAAGGTATTTTTGAGAAGGGGTGTGCCAGACTGTAGGTACTTGCAAATATTGACTGCTAGTTATTTGTTCAGATACCAAAACTGCGGAATTGGTATTGGCAGTAGTGAATGATATCTGCAGAGATTTTCTCATCAGTTAAATTTAAGCACAGATTTGAAAACTGTGAGGTCGTATGGATTCTGATTTGCATGGCTTTGTTTGAATAGTGGAAACATTTACCTGTAATCACAAAGTTTTAGCTGCCCCTTTTTTCTAGACAGGCCTGTGATATATGAAATATAGTCCAGTACATTTGGTCATATGTTAAAAATATCTGTCTTATTTCTCCTTCTGGAAAACCTTCAGAGAAACAAATCCAAAATTTAAGAATCTTGTAGGATATGACATGTAGATATCTCTTTTTTTTCCTTTTCTCCACTGAAATTTGGAAATAATACCACAATATTTTCTGGTAAAGTGTCATAAAACAGTGAATAGTAGGGACAGAACACATTTAAGCTTGCATATTTTACAGAAATTATAGTTTCTTCCCAGGACTATGCTGAGCATGGCCCTTCCTTGGTGATTGAAAGGAAATCTACCACAGGGCTTGGAGTACACTCAAAAAAGTGATTTAGATAGGATCTAAATTTTAACAAGGTGAAACACTTCCAAAAAAGACTGCAATCTATCAATGTTTTATTTTTCATCATTGATAATCCATTAAATTATTTCTCTTTCTTTTTGTTTGGATAGATGATGTAGGTGGAACAAAAAAAATGTAGCTATGCTAGATTTATCTTTTGTCAGAGCTGCTACTTTTTCAGCCTGCTTTTGAAGGTTTTCTTCCACTAGAAGAAAACCCAAGTGTAATAGCAATTCAGATGATCGATGTGGAAAGACGTTGTTTAAGGTTGTTTTACAAAATTGTGTATTCAGAAAAGAAGTTTTTCAGTTGGAGAATAGAGAAGTATGGAAAAAAAGAACCTTCACAAAAGCTTGCAAAGCTCTGTCTTGGAGTCAGTGGGCTTTATGTTGGAGGTGTTGGCTGAAGGCTATGTTTGCTTCATTGTATCTCCAAGAGAAGGATTTTGTACTTTTTTGACATGTGTTAGTCTCAGAACCTGGTAGGAGGTAAGGACTTTTTCTGCTGTTCCAACTGCTTTAGAGGTGTAACATTTCTATTGAATTCATGTTGCTTCTATTCTAACTACAGCTCCTTTGAGGACGCTACCACTCCTTCAGGTCTAGCATTATTTTTTCTCTTAACTGAAATATCCCAGGAAAACCAATTATTGGTTAGCTACTCTAGCTAGAAGAGCTACTACTCTCAATTTATAATAACATTTTTCCATAGTGTCTTTCACCGTGTGCCTAGAAAACTGCACACATCCTTGAAATACTAAGAAAAGTGACAATTGACTGAGTTTGAGTAACCCAGTACAACTGAAGAAAGTAGATCACATTAACTTCTTATGATGAGAATTTGGGATGCACAAATAAAAGAAATTCTAGATTCCTGAGCCAAATCAGAAGACAGGCTTTGTATAAAGTAACTATTTTCCTGATGGTCTAGATCAAACCATCCATCTCATCTCAGGAAGGGATAGTTCAGATAACAGAACCTTGACAATGGATACATCCCTTCCTTTCATGGGTTTATATTCTGCATGTCACTAAACTTTTTGACAACTCAGTATATCTTCTCTAGTCTTCCTCCTTGTTGCCCTTACTGGCTCTACTAGAAAGAATTTCCTGAAAGGTTGCAAAGAGCCAAAAGTGTCTTCTGATGACTTAGCCACCGGTAGGTGCAGCACTGCCAAGCTGTAGATAAGCCGAATGAACAAATTACACCTCTTGTTCTCTTGAAAAATTAATAAAATTTCTAAAATGAAGAGTTATTAGAGAGACAGTTTAAAATCTCCCCTGAAAAAAGGACAGTAACTATCTAAGTTGGAAAGATATAAGGAATTAAGGAGGGATGATAATAGTCCTTAAAAATGCCTGTTGCAGAGTGGTTTTTATTCTTTCCTATTTCTACCTGGATAATGCAGGTGAGGTCTTTTCTTCAAAAAGAGAAGAAAGCTCCAATGTGAAGATGACAGAAACGTTAAATCTTTAAGGTTTTGGATCCAGGATCCACATGAAACCCTGTGGCAGAGCAAAAGGATGAATCCAGGTTTCCTAACTGCTGTCTGAGGCCTCCAGCACCAAACCATCTATTCATTTTTCCACTTTTCTTGAAGCTAGGGCCCGGCCAGATGTTGCTTCTTAATATATGAGAATCACAGGCTGAGGTGGTTTGGCTATTCTCAAGCAGCCTACGTAAGAAGCCTGCAGACAAGGGTGGAGTGGGCTTAGCTTAAAATCTTTGGAATTCTAGGGATAGACCAGAGAAAGAACAAATAGAACAGCCTTACTGAGACTCACTAGCACAATGCACTGTTAAGCTACCAGACATAAAATCCACTTTATCGTTGGGAGTTCATAATTCCACAAAATCCACAACAATTTTTGGTTTTAACATCTGAAGGGACCTTGACGTTTACAGCACAGGTTTGCTCATGATCTACTGTGAAATTTGCCCCCCTGAGATATGTTACTGGCAGGTATGACCTTTTGGGGAAGCTGGTAGTCTGGTTTGATGCTTTGTTTATTTCTTCTTCAAAGCTAACAAGTAAGTAACACAGAAAGCTGTCTGCCTTCTCTGATATTAGAAAAGGTTATTTTGTTTCTTTGGTATGGAGAACTGATTTATCTCAACTCTCTCAGCATTTCTCTTACTTACCAGCACAGATTTTCAGAAAACAGGGTGGCTTGGTTTTGTTTGAGGTGTTTTTTTTCAGTACCTGAAAACTGATATTAAAAAACCTGGCATTTACACAGTAACTTTTTATTCAGATTAAGAGTATCAAAGCCAGTCTCCTATTTGTCCCCTCTTGCTGTACTTTGGTTATCAATGTTTCTAGGGCTTCTGAAACTTGACCCTTTTTGGATGAAACTAAACAATGATATGCCCCAGATGCAGAGCTGATGTGGTCCAGCCATCACTGGCCATTCAGTCCACTGAAACCAGCTAGAGATAGCCTGAAATAAAAGGTACCAAAATATGTAATGTGGGCATCAGGTTCTTATCACCAGTCAAGGGGATTAATTACTCAGCAGATCCACTGCAATCAATCTGTGCTATTTCTTAATGCTGACATAGTCAATGAGTCCCTTACATGATTCTAGTTTTATTTGAACTTGTGAAGAAAAAAAAAGAAATTCATAACTTGTATAGGAAGAGTTTTAGTTAGCTATCAGACATTTAGGATGCAGAATTCTGAGTTTTGCTAAAGCATTTCACATACAAGAAGCACAGATAAATAAATAAGTACCAGTACATGATAAAAAACTGTACATTAGACAGCTAGGCTGTCCAAATGGTTTCTCATGATCTTAGTACCTGTGAAAATGTTTTCAAGTTTTCCAGTAAGCGTGGAGAGCTCAAAACTTTATGCTATCTCAGCACTTGTCTGAAGTTGCAAGGTTAAGATCTGTAAAGAGAAAGTCATACTTACAAAATGTATCAACTTCATTATCCTGTCTTTAGAAAATGGCAGAATGACAGCTGACATGAATGTAATGTATTTACACTAAATGTAATGTATTTCTTCAAATATACAGTATGAAAAGCTAAATATATTAAAATCTATTTTGCCTTCCTTCCCAGTGGTCCTTTTTTCATCAGATAAATAAGTTGTTCTTTGTGCAGAGACTTTTCTATTTGGTGTTAGTAATTCCTGGAGTTCCAGTAGAAATCAGGACCTTGTTATTAAACAATTCCTGTGTCAGTACCTTCAATCTAAATGTACTCATGGAAAAACTCATATCAGAAGAAAGAAATAAATGGGGTGATGGGCACAGGGTTACATAGAAGATCTCTTCAAGAGCCAGCTAGATTCCTGATAGTATTCTGATATATTGTAATCTTTGCTATGCGTGAAGTGACTGTGGGACTATCAATGACATCCCTTTTGTCAGTAGTATGTTTTAAAAAACCCAAGATGTCATAATACAGTATCAGAGCTTTCACAATGTCCACCCTACCTTCAGAAAGAAAAAAACCCTAAAAAATCATTATTGAGTACAACTGCTCATTTAAGATATCCATGACTGAAGTTCTGACACTCTTTGAGAACTGTTGCTTTTTTCCAGATAGCAAAGTTTTGCTTTGAACCATATTAAAGCTAACAGAATGCAAAGTATTTACACTAGTAAATTTGGACTGACTTGGAAAAGTGTTTAATAAAGTCTTTGCAATTGTCTTCATAGTAATAGTTGGAATGAAAAGAGTAATGACGTAATAACAGTAATCAGCTGAACATGGGTCAACATTTGTCTCTCAGATACCACAGTCCCATGCCCCATAAACATCTGCCTTAGTTCAATACTCCTTAAATGTAAAAGCTGTATTAAGTGTACTTTAGATCTGCATTTATGCTCTGAGATTTTCTTATAACTTGGCAGGATTGCACTATTTGTATACAAAGATGAGTATTATGCTTCTTACAAAATGAGATGGCACTATTTGAGTTGTATCAATTGTGTCTGATGTTCTTTGAGGACAATTTATTAATTCATCATTACTCTTGCCATCCCAAACTCCTTCAGGTTATGCATCTTTTTTTTTTTTTCCACCTAAAATAAGTTTGCTAGCTCAGAGAACTCACAATCAGATGTGTGTGGCATTTGCGTGCGAATACAGTGGGTGTTAACGTGATTTTCTTCTGGGTACTTTGATGCAGCAGTATCCGATCAGTCAAACTGTCAACAATCTACTTATTCACATACTTTTTTGTCAGTCACTCCCAATTAATTTGGACACTGATCCTTGACTAGAAATTCAGTACGATGGTATCTTCTCAGATACTATCATACTATACATGACATTTGTGTTTATGCGCAACCCAAACTTAAACAGCAATACGTGCAAACCAAGGGATAAGCCACTAGAGCAGGGAGAACTATTCTTAGTTCTCAATTGACTCAGCAAATGTATCTATTTTCTCTCTGTGAGTTACCTATTGGTCCCTGCTGGATGGCTCCCAAACCCACAGAATTGCTTCTAATGACCACTGCATACCTCTGGCATGAGAACTTCTGTAAACATGTAATCATGACAGTTTCTCATTCCAAAAATAACTTTCCATATAAAATGAACATAAAGTTTTAGAGGAAGTGAATGTAAAGTGACTTTCAGTCCAAATGACTCAATTGCATCCTGTATTCAACCAATTTTCCAAAGCTATTTATTTATGATGCTTGCTACCTACAGAGGTATAAAATAATTATACAAGGATCATCCATAACTTACTTATTTCTACAAGAGTAAGTGGAATGTTATAGATTTGCAAATGTCCATGTCTGCACTTAGTACTGGAAAGTGCATTGGCTAATGTCCTTTTGTACTGAAGTAATGCAATTAAATGTCCTTATTGTGGCTAAATCTTCCAAAGCATATTTTTAAAACAGATTTCAGGGTGGTTCTTCGACTTTTGAAACACAAAATCTCGTGTCAATAACACTGCCTTTATCTTGTGAAGTAGCTTTGGACAGAGAGGGCATAATTCAATGAAACATTAATGCTTGCTGCAGTGGAAAGCTTTTAATTTGTCAATTGACTTAAATTCCTTACTGTATTCAACTTACACAGTAAAAAAAGAGTAGATCTGTTTTCAGGATATGGCACTAGTTTGGAGTTAAAGCTGTGAAATCAGGGAGCCAGGATTTCTGCAATATGATATTGTCTATTTTTTTGTCTGTCTGTGTCTCCTCCTTAACACTCTCTCTCTCCCTTGCCACCCTCCCACCTGAAGAATCTCCCTCTTACATGGGAGGGGAAAGGACAATAAAAATAAATGATAGCAAATGGAAACAGCTCAACTAAGCAAAATGTGGCCAATTAGAAAATTAGGGAAAAGTGTCCTACTCTCAGAAGACTTCTGTTCTTAGAAAACAGTGGGGAAGCAGGAGACTGTAGTATGTTTGTTATTCATTGTCTCCGTTTATTACATTAGAATAACTATCCCATTTTTGTTTGTGCCTCAAGTCCAAATGGATAGCAGAGTACAGGGAATGAAACATCCAACATACAATTTAATATACAAGCCAAGTCGGCCATTAATAGTTCACTCCCAAGCATCTGGATCCTGAATATACAGTTATACAAGTTGAATTAATATTGTTGTTTACTCATATTCTTCCGGAACATTTTCAGCCATCAGGCCTTTGCAATAATATTATACCCAGCCAGGCTGGAGTCTGGTGACTGGTTATTCTTTAGCAGATCCCTAAGAAAACTCCTAAATAAAAAGATTAAAATACAGTATTATTCCTCTTTACTTCTATCTGATATGTAAGTAATGTGATTTAAAGTTCATTTAAACTTAAGTTATCTGTGCCCTTATTAGGTATATTAAATATAGTAAAAAGCTGGCTAGCACAGCAAGGGTTTGTAGGTATTTTGAAATGTTTAACCCTGTGTATTTTCTAAATACAGACTATGTTCAAAAAGTTAATTTTACTTGGAAGCAAAACTGAAGCTTATTCTCCACCTGTAGAACTTAATTTTTTCTTTTCCTGAATCTTTAGAAAGTACCACCTGTATGGGGGAAATTCAGTCAAGGCAGCTTTGTCCAGCCTGAGGATTATAGTTCAAAGGCCTCTATATGAAAATTCAGCCACTGATCCAGCCTCTCTTTATTTTACTGTCCACTTGTTCTCCATATTTGAGAGCTTTCTTCAAGGCTATATACAAGCTGCTATTTCAGTGGGCTCTCCAGCTACCAGTAAAATTTCAGTTCAAGTGCTCAGAAGCTCTTACACTAAAATGTTTCACATTTCTCTGGAAGGCCATATCATTTGAAAGGAATGTTACAATTATTTGAAAACAAGAAAAAGTCAGGATTGTGTGACTTTATTCCCAGTGGAATTTAAATCTGAGGTCCATAGAGATTATCTGAAGACCATCTATTTAAAATATCCAAATGCCATGCTATGTCAAATACTGTGTCACAGTATACACTTTGATCTATAAAAGGAAATAAGATGTTTCATTCAGCACTGAATAGCAGCTGTCTATAATGACTTTAAAGATAGCATAGACTATTCCAACTATTATATAGTGTCATCTTTTAACATTTCAGTATTAGGAGTAGTGAGCAGTAAGATACACAGTATGCTATGGGATGAAGTTAAAATATTTCTCACAATACAGAAACAAAAGATGAAGTTTGGAGATTCTGAAAAGAATCTTGATTCTGAAATTTTTCACCCTCATGAAAACTTATTTTTGGTATTATTTATTTTCTCATGAAGCTTCAATTTTTGAACAAAAATTATGCAAACTTCAAAGTTTCTCATAACATAAAAATTCCAAACTTTAACATTATATGCTAGGAAACATGACAAATAGACAGCTAAATGTCAACTCCCACTTCAACACTGTAGGTAAGAGAGCAAACGTGTATATATAGGCAAGGGAATACCAGATTGCTGTGTAGTTAGTGAGATTAGGGCTGCAGTGCTATAACCTTTGTTTTTATATGTATATTAGGAGACAGAATTACATATATGTACATACATGTCTGTGAAAATCAAGTTTTACAGTAAGGGGATCTAACATACAGATATATATATATATAGAACATGGTTGGTGAAAGATTATCAATGTCACATAGCTATAAGGAGAAGCATGAACAATTCAGAGACAAGGCAAGGAATTTTGTAGTTATTTCATTGGCACGAATTTGTTTTGATGCAGTCCCAGTAATCTTTAGAAAAAGATTTGGAAATCATCTTGAAAGATATTCTGCAGCCTCTTCATGCATCCTCGTACTGCATCCAAAGTACCTTGGGTACTTTGCAGGCACATTGAGAGAAAGCAGATAGCCTTTGCTATCCCGCTAATCCAAAATAGTTTAGGGATTTTGGATCACTCAGGCGATACTGGAGTGATCGCAGAAAGAATTTGTTTTCTCTGGGGACTGGCTTGCACTGTAGTTAGTGACATCAGGAATATCATGCTCTTCCCTTGTTTTGCTCTTCAATTTTTGTCCCCAAAGGAGGAAAATATTTTTTCTCATCAGATTTGTTCACTGCTTTCTATGTCATTTATGATGGGATTGAAATTTGAGGATTTTTTTTCTTGAAATCTCCCTGTTTCCCCACTCTTTCCCTCACAATTCACATTTTTTGGCAGTCCAAGCACTTCCTCCCACCTTCTCTTTCTTTCTGCTGTTTCAGCTCCTCCCTTTTCTATGCGTTTTCCTTTGTACTTGAAGCGCAAAATACCCCACAAAACACAAACCTTTTTCTGTTTGCAGTCTCTTCTCCAAAGTGAAGATTAAGGCTATTTCTTTTTTTTTTTATGAATAATTGCAGCTCTGCACAGTGTAATGCATTGGCTACCTAGGCCAATTTCCTGAACAGAGACACACAGCAAGATTTTTTTTTTGTGATACAAAGCATCATCCTAATGACATTTCTTCCCAGAGGGAGAGAGACAGAGGGAGAGAGGGAGAATTTTCGGTTTTCCTGCTTCCAGCTTTATCTACTTTGGGATCAACCATTCAATCCAAGCTTAATAAAGTAATTAGGTCAGTGTGAGGCAGTTTCCCAAGGGCAGAGCCTTTTAGAATTTTTTGTTCTTTCTTAAATGCAGAGATGTTATCCAATATAGCATGGTTCTTACAAACAATGTTGTGTAATGTACATTTAATCTGTATATATAACACAGCACCACATCAAGTAATGATTATTCAAACTAAACCTGGCAACGTTTCAACGTCAATTTCCCTCTCCAATTTTGCTTTTGCCTCTTACTTTTCAGGACCCAAAGAACTTATTTTTCTTGTGAATATTCTTGTTCTCTATTGCTACCAGCAATCCATGGAATTTTTCTCAACTATGAGGAGACTGTGTATTTGAGCTCAGTTAAGTACTTTTTCAGTGTCTAAATGAGTACATTGTAGAAGCAAGCAACCATACTATCTACACAACAATGTGCACAAAGTTGTATCTGTATAAGATATGACAAAGAGGTCCATATGTAACTCACAGTGTCTTTAATATGTTCTCCTATTAATAAATGATACAAATGCCCTTTGACATTCTCTACATTGCATTTCTGTTATAACTGTATTTTTGTTTATTGATATGAGTAACAGTCAGCTACTGTTTCTATACTGTTTTCTGTACAAACCAGATATGCTAGAGTGAAAAAGGTACTCCTGCCTCAGTTGAGCTATAAAGATTAATTGCTGGAAAGCCATAAAATACTTCTGTGCTAGCTAATCAGTTTAAGTAACAATAATCTCTTTCTGAAGCTAGAAATTCATTAATTAATCATCCCAACTGTAAATGCAGTCTAGGCAGAAAAATCAATAAAAGCCCCAACCACTCTTTTAAGGTCAGATGTTATCAAACAAAACTCTGCCGTTTTACTTGCGCAAGACTGCACATCTAGTCAAAGATAAGGCAACCACTGCTGAAAAAACTCTGCATATGCGATGGAGAATTTTCATGAAGACCTGAAAAAAAGTATTTCCAGTTTTATTGAACTTGCTTTTTACCTCATCCTTCTCACACTATGGCTGCCTCATTTTGAGCTGCCCACTCATAAGCAGAGAAGCGAGTAGGATTTTCAGTTAGCATAAAGCAAAAGGGCAGTTTTGATCAGTAGTGAATCCACAGTCTTAATAGTTATTATTCTTCAGAAGGACCTGGGAGATTTTCCCAAGTATGAATATAAATTCTACTTGGTGAAAAGTTTTACATATGTTCTGGAAATTCATGAATGATTGAGTAATAAATTATTAACAGTTTCTTGTAAGAAAGGATGGGGTGGGGACACTCAAAGAAAAGATAACAGATACAAAACCAGCTAAAGACATTATTTATCACACACGTGATTACAGTGTGGTACTCAGGAACACGAGATACACTTGGTACTGAATCCTAAATTACTACCAGATTTATCTAAATCAAAAAGATTTATCCTACAGGAGAATTTTGAAAGAAAAATCCTTCAAAGATTATTACGCACTATTAAGTACCTCAAAGACAGACATGTTACAGATACCTGCGACATATATTCTTACAATTTTCATGCATTCTTTTCATGAATATCAGCTTCAGACCCTTGACAGAGGCAGGCTCTTTGGCCTTTAGTCTTTCTTTAACATGAGTACTCCTTATCTTCTGCTCTAGCTTTTGCAGTGTATGACTCACTCGTCCGTATTTCTGTCAGCAGATGGCATTACTCAATATGACCCATGAATGTAAACAGAACAAAAGTGAGTTGATTGTTTCAGAAAGGGAAGTTTTCATCAGAGTAAGATAACAAAGTGATCTGATCTATTTTCATTTTGGAAATTCCACTTTGAAAGTTAGGCAAAAGAGAAATGGTTCTGAAATACACCCCCTAATGTGTTACATAATGTGAAGCAAGAAACTAATTTTCCAGAAAAAAAGTGTGAATTGAAGTACAGTATTTAACTCAGATATTTAAGTGTAAATGTAATAACAAGACCTTTCCAAATTCTCAGGTCTGTAATAGAAGATTCTGCTGCTGAAATTAATATGTATTACCAAATAAAATAATCTATTTCATTAAAAAGGTAATATTAAAGAATCCAGCCTAGCAGACTAATGACTAGCTTTGCCAACCCCACTTATGTTACAAATGTCTTGCTATATGAATACACTTCATGAAATGTGACTATTTCTCATGGTAATGATATCTGTAGAATTCACTTCTTCTTCAAAAATTCAAATATAATTCCGATAATCAACAGGGAATGACCATTTGAGGTAGGAGAGATAATCTTTGGAGGCTTTTGGTTTTTCACAGCAATAACTGACAGAGGTTATATGAATAGGTTGTTCCCAAAAAACAGACCAAAACAAAGTCCAGAAACACAACGGCAGCTGAAAGATTGCATTCAAAGCAGGGCTAAACCAGTGTGGTTCACCTCTGCCTACACTGGGGAAAACAACTTGTGGACTTTGAAAGAGAGACAAGGAAAACTTATAACCAAACAAGTCCCTGGTTATGTAGTTCCCCACAAATGAAGTCATTACTCTGAATTATTCCTTGACATCCTGATCTCTTCTGAAAGGTCAGACACCTTCTCAGCAAATGTGCAAACTTATAGCCTTTCATGAACTGCTTTTTGTTGATCACAATATTCTCATAATAAAGTTAAATTGGTTTTCAATCTGTGTTTCACCTTTAGTATTGCCTACTTGGGGTATTTGCTGTTGACATCATGTTGAACACTGGCATTGATTAAACCATTTCAGACATCTAGCTTAGGTACCACTCCTCTTCCTCTTGTTTTCCTCTCCTGGTCCTTTGAAGGCTTTCACCCTTCTCCCTTTGACTACGAGGAAAAGACAAGCTTCTCAGTTTGCTGAAACACAGCTAAACTGCACACCTAAAATGAGACAATGCCGATGATGAAAATATCCACTTGTGGGTAACTACACCCGGTGTAGAAACAATGCAGAGCAATCCCTTTGGAAAAATACACTTCCAAGAATTAAAAAACATATCTCATGGTCCACTGAAAGAGAAATTTTTTACTGGGGGAATGTTTCCAAGCAGCATTTTTTCTCATAAAAAGATCTTACTGAATATTTAATGGAAAACTTTTAAAAGAATTTACTTATTTATGCTGTATATCTTTCCAAATGTTTTCAGAGAATGAGCATGTTCAATGCCTACAAGGATTATTTTAAAAATGATGGGGAAAAACTGTATATGACAAATCATTAATGTGGAAGTTCAAGTTGGAATTATGCAGCTGAAGGTGCTACCCTATTCAGAATGCAATTTAGTTTGTTGTTAAAATTCTGTTTACAAAACTGAATGTATTTAAGACTGCAGTTGGGCAGGAGGATTTCAGTATTCCATTTCAACTCCATTAAAATTTGTAAATTGCATCCTTACTTCAGGAATTTCTTTCTGAAAAGGTTTATTCATTATCTGTGTCTAACCATGAGATATAACTTTTCTCAGATTAGGATAATGAAAAGAACTGCTGTTCTATTTTTATTTTGCTTGAAAAAAGACAGTTCATTTAGATGATAATTTATGTATGTTTTGCTAAAACTAGAAACACATTGAAAACTTTTGTTGCTCCTACTTCTGTACAGTTTTAGGGAAATAATTTTATAGAAATCTGCCTCATCAAGAAATAACCAAGAAAATTAATTCCATTCAAACATCTGCAACATTTCTGTGTATTCCTAATTTGGCAGTTCTTGCAGGGGTGATTTTCATAATGTGCTTAGCACCACCCTCAGGAAATCTTTAAGATGTCTCCCATAAAACTGCAGAAATATCATATCACTACTTTCTAAAATATTTGCTTATGTCTTTCAGGGAAAGCTAATTATGTGTGACATATGAACAAGCATGAGAATTCATGCATATTCCAAGTTAAAAGAAACCTATAGCCTAAAAAAAATAAATATTTCCACAATGGGTAAGATGAACAGCAGGTGAGAAAAAGATGTATGGGGGAGAATCACAGATTATGGCTACCCATAGCTAATTGCTGTTTAGATGAAACATGTGCATCTGTTTTCAGCAATTAGTGTGGAGATCAATAGAAAACATATATATTTAATTAGACATATGGTTCATTTTACCATAATTGGAACCCCATGTCACTTCTGGCTCTCCATATGCAGTATGCTCTAAAATGTTTTCTGGGCTGTAGTTGCATCATATGGAAGGTGAAGCGCAGACACCAGCTGATACTCAGATCTCATTGTCTCATGATGCTGTCAAATGTAGGCATTTACAGTGATTTAAACAGGCCAGGAAAAGAACCAACTTTTATTTTAGATGTCATTTAACCCTTTCCCTGATGATTGACCAGACTGCATGTCTTGTAACAACCACAGCTGTTAATACCACATCTATTCACCAGTCTTTGAGCTTACCAGTAATTTGACGAAAGCCATTTCCCAAATCTCTAAAAATTAGAGAAACTTTCATTTTTCACCCTTCCTAGAAACAGATACATTCAGAATATGGAAGAATGGTCATGGAATCAATAAATTTTACACAATGACCATCTTTTAATTATTTCAGTTAAAAAACCAAACCAAACAAAAAAAAAAAAGCCACAAAAATCTGCCAGCAAAATCTGAATTGACAAATCCATCCCAGCTCCCCAAATTTTTCCATTTAAATAATGCCTGGTTACTGTATGTCAATCTCATATGTATTAAACTGTAAATGAGGGGAAGCTTCCTCTGCAGTGTCCAAGAACAGATTCAAACAGCAACAGAATGGGGGTAGGAATTAGTAAAACTTATTCTCAGTGCCCAAACTGTCTGTCCATGTGTGACATAATAAAACATGTTCATAAACATTTTAGGTGTTTAACTCCAGTGTCTATATTAGACTAATATGCTTATTAGTCTTAATATCAGACTTTTATATGTTAATTTAAATATTTCAATATTGTTTACCAGATTTTTTATTGATTTAGCAGATATAAAAAGATTGAAATAGGAACAATTTAGGGAAAATCACAGCTTTCACATAGTTCTTGCTCAGAATACGTCACATTGTAAACATCTGCCTGGCTCAAGACTAGGGGTTCTATTTTAAGTAGAACTAGTTAACAGACAGATCAAGAAAGTTGTATCAGAGAGGGTAAGGGAAATAGCAGAAGGAAAGTTGCATCAACAGTAGTCAACTTTCATGTTAAAAATTCTGTATGCAGTCTAATAAAGGATGCAGATACCAAAAAACATGGCAGTGAAAGTACTCTTTTAAAGATGAATGGGTAGGTATGGCCTGTTAAGCGACCCTGTAGCTAAAGCTTACAAACAGGAACTAAGAGCTGAAGTAAATCAGACCTTTCGTCTGGATGAAAGATTTCAAAACCACCTATCAGGAGAGCAACTTTGCAACCAGATATGGGATATTCTGGGTAAGAGAACTTTCCAGTCCTCTTATTTTATGCCTTGGTAATATCAGGAAAGGATTGCTGTTTCATGGGGAGAGAAGAACAGCAAAAACATTAAAGTACTGAATCTTACCTTTAGATCCCATATATCTGCATTTTCTAAGGTGAGATGCTCATTGTGCACGAACAACCTTTGTTTCGGCGATTATGTTTTAGAAATTAGTGTCTTTGAACCAAATATTATAGACACTGGAGTCATAACTGAATGCCCTTCACTAGAATATTTAACCATACGCACTAAAAATGTCACTTTTCAGTCTAGCATGGCTATAAACAAGCCATGAATTCACTTTACCTTAATGTATTGGCCTAAAAGCTTCTGCAGTTGCTAGGCAGCCTTTTTATAAGAGGTAGAAGATACAGATTTAGTATTCCTCAAGTTGAGGAAGAGTGTAAACCTTTCCTTCCATTTCTTAGGGAAACATTCTAAAGTAACAGTAGGGAATATCACCACTGTTTTTTGAGACGTCTGGTCCTACCAGTGAAGGAGGTGTGGGAAATTATTCCTCTCAGGGGCCTGAAATAGAAAAATCTCTCTCTATAATCAGTTTTGGGAGAAATTAGACAAAGGCTTCTTCAAAACAGAGCAAGGTTGGATTTTCGGTAGCTGAAGAATGCTAGAGTAAAGGATTCATGGATTTAGAGCAAGTGTGTCAGTAAGTTTCTGTGTTGCCATCTTGGGTATAGATCCTGAAAGTCTATCCATGCTTTCTTTAAAAATCTGTGTCCTTTTCTTCCTAGGCACATCCCTCTGTAACTACACAAACTTCCTAAGATGTTTTTGGGCTCCCTCTTCCCTGTCTTTATTCACTCTGTATTGTTAGAGGAGTCTGTTGATCCAAGAAAACTTTCATCCTAAGGCAACAGCTGTATAAAGATACATTTCCAGCAGAAAAGTCAGCTGCATTAATTTGTTTTGTCAGAAAGTTCTTCTTTATCTTAATTATATAAATGGGCTCAGAGCAGAGCAGCCGGGGAAAAAGTGTTAGAAATGCCAAGGAACATAATGTAGTTTCTTTCTCATGCATTGCTGCAAAGATCCACTTTGTCCTGCCTAATACTTTTTTCCTTCCTGACCCTTTAAACTGAAACTATCCAGATCAAAAGTGTTAGTCTTGGATTCCTGCCTATGAATATTATCAGTAATTGCAGGAATTAATGGGAATTTCTAAGTATTATCACCACGAATAAATTGACATCATTAGCTTTGTTTTACATGGGGAAATTTCTTTCACCATATCTGAATTCTTGCTTAAATCATGCTGCTGCTTTGGATATTTTTGCTAGACAGAGGCCTGGGCATGGAGTGCACTGAAGGCCAGAATAAAACCAACCAAACAGCAACAACAAAAAAACCACAATCCCTCTAGACATTCACTGAAAGTGAAATTATTTGTGAAATTTTGTTTTCACAAAGTTGACAGAAGCAAATCTAGTTGAGCCAGAGAACAGAGGGAGCTGTGTTGAACTCTGATGTGATGCCTCATTTGCAAGAGGAGGAAGGGAACAGCTTGTACGACAGTACCAGTCCCCTTTACAAGATATACTAACAGTTGATTTTATCCTCCCCTACTTTGTTCAAAATGGTTGTATAACTCAAGAGAGCATCAGGCTTTTTTGGCTGTCAAGGCCAGGTTTATTGCAAGGGACACTTGCGCTACTTTTACACCAAGAGCATGTCCCCACTCAGGATTTGCTCAGCTTCCCAGCCACATCTTGTCTGCATAGCAGAATGTGACCCACAAATGGCAGACATAAGAAAAAAGAATATTCAGACCAAGATATATGAGCAAGAGTGTTTCTCCTAGCTCCCGTTCTGATGGTGGCTAGCTCAGTGGTGTTGATGAAAGCACTGCATAACGCTGGATGTTGTTTCAGTAGCAAGCCATGGAGGAAGGCAGCAGGGCAGTTTCTGTGCAAGCAGCGCTGCCAGTGTCTGTACTCACCTCGCCCTCTGACCAGGAGTCAAGCACTGGGCTGATCCAACAGCTTCTTCATGTTACCACTCCCACAGAGATTATGCCTCTGTTCAGGTTGAAATTATTACTTCTTACCCCACCCTTTGTCCCCAAGTGTGTTGGCAAATAATTGACTTCTAATGTCTAGCCTTATTCTTAAGAATCAAACAGAAAATAAGTCTAAATAAAAGGTTTTAAGAGGGATTTTTAACATTTTATGTGTATTTTATACATTTTATGAAGAGTGACGAGCCTATCCTCTTCTCTTTAAAGTGATTGCAAAGTTCTTTTGGCATCAGGAGGATAGGTACAAAGCAGGTAAATGTCTATGGACATAACTGCATTGATTAGAGATTAGACATCTGTGCTAGGAAATGCAAAATTACTGCTGCCAACTCAGTGAAAAGCCCCCTGCTTATAGCCATCTCTCTAGCAACTTCTCTAAAGATTTGCCTGCTCTGGGGCAAATAGGAAAATGCCATCCCCTCCTGGCCCGCAGTTATTTAAGTGCTCCAGTGTTAACCAATATTATAATGCTTTCATATTTTCTCCAGTAGACAGCTGCTGGATCTGCCTTTATGGGAAAGCCACCCTTGAAGTCACTTGACCTCTTGGTGCCTTAATCAACACAGATGGAACACTGAATAAAACCAGGATGCTGTAGAAATCGTATGACTCATTTGAACTGGGGAGGGAGGGCATTTTTGGGAATTGTGTTTCCTTTCTCCTCGGGTAAATAAGACTTTGGCTTATCTAATTATATGCAAAGGTACACAGATTCTGTTTTGCAAGAATGTATTTTCACAGTCCAACAGTAATCTTTAAAAGATCAACAGCTGTATAAGAAAAAGCAGCACACATTTTCATCTGAAGCAAAACCCTGTACTTGTATTCAGATACCAGGATCACTGATATATATTAGTGTGGGAGTCAATGAAACTAACATGATCCCAGCTTTGGGGACAGAAACTGGAATGGTTTATTGGACACACAGGCTGATATTTTAAGGGTTTGAGGTCTACGTACTCATAGGGGGGCTGAGCTATTACAAACAGGGGGTTTTACAAGGATGAGGTAAGGGAAAAATCCAAGTTACGCTTTTGGGTTTAGCACTTACATCATGGGGAAAACCCACTTATCTTAGGATTACATTTTTGGGGATTTACATGGGGGAGAGATATTCAATGTTTACAGAATATACAGGATACACAGGGAGAGGGAAAACAACAATAGATTTTATGCAGAGGCTTGATAACATCACAGTACAGTGTCTCTGTATCTTGGCAGGACATTCCAAACAGGTGATATCCTCTCTGGTCCTCAAATGCAGATTTTTTCCCCAGCCAAGGCTTTCTGCTGAGGCCCAGCAGTTTCTTTTTCTGGTATCCAAATTTTGGATAGCTACATATTGGGAAGAATTGGCATATAGATGATATCTGCTTTATATATCAAGACTTTAATTTGGTTTATAATTCTATTTAGAAGTGTAAGAGAATTTTTGTTACAAGTATTAACAGTTTAATAAATTGAACACACATTTTTTTCTCAGAAACAAGATACCGCAACCTAGAGTGATGACTTTTTCTCTGTCATGACCCAGCAAACTCCCCAAAGAGCTGCCAGCAATTGCCTGGAGGTCATGAGCTTGTTTCCTTCCTTTTTTTCTGGCCTTCTGCCAATGCAGACTTGTTCAGACATCAAAACCAACTCTACTTGCTGCTTCAATATACCAGCAATACCTAATCATCCTGCTCTGCCAGATCATGGAGTGGGTTTACTGAAGTACTGTGGGAAGTAAGACTAAAGACACCTTGTTGATTTAGAAATGGGCTGAATTTAAGAAAATATGGAATCATGAAATCAAGGGGCATGTGGCAACACAGGTGAAAGTGGCAGAGCTTGAAACTTCAAATTGGAAAAATAATATTATCTATTAATCTATCAGAAGGACAGTTTATAACTATTTTCTCATATCTATTTGAAACTTCATTGTAAAGCACCTTACTGAAAAGGGTGGCATTTAAATACTGAATTTATGTGAAGCTGTCAAATGCTGAGCAATTCCAGGAGGCTGACCCTTTCATTTATATGTTTGCAATGCAGATTGAGAAATTCTGGAGAAGCATGATAGGAATTCCACTACAACCTCATCATTATGTATCTGGACACGGAATATCTCTGCTTGAAAACAAAGATCAAAGTGTTTTTCATTGGAATGCAGCATTTTACCATTGTTCATTATTGTGGTGCACTGCTAAACAGTTCATGATCAGAAGTTTTCCTTTCATGATGCCACAAGCTCTGTCTTTAGCTTTGGTGAAAGGAACCTTCACCTCATCACTCCTGATATTTTCATTTAGCTTCCATGTTTGATTTCAAGATCAGCAAAGGTTACATTGAAAACATAATATATTTACAGCTTCACAAGGCTTTTGGGATCACCAATACATTATGAAAGGTTTGTAAGCTTTAATGGGTCAATTGACAACCCTGGACTGCACTGTCTTCTGAATAGGAAAAGATTGAATCTGGATGATGTCAGAATACTAAAATGCTTCTGATGATATGGCCCTCTTAAAATTCTGACATCCATTTATTGGGAGAAATAAACTCTGTAATAATGGCAGTAAAATAAATGTCTGCACACCCAGTATGAGAAAATTATATGTACTGGATGACTTGAAACTTCCTAAAGGCAGCACAGAAAAAACAGATGCATCGCTGAATAAGAAAACAAAGGGCAACAACCAATTCCAGAGGAGAGGATACACAAGCAGTTTAAAGGCAAGTCTAGAAGCCCAAATTATAAGAAAAAGCCTTTGTAGAAAGGGTGACATTAGTTAGCATGGCTATAAAGTAGGAACTGTGTTCAGTCTTGGGGTCTGCTGGTTTCTGCTCACGGAGGGTGTTGATGGTCTCACTGAGAAGAGACCAACCCACAGAGAGGCACAAAGAACAGGCTTACAGCTGGTGCACACACCAAGTTCACACCACAAGCTCCAGAGTACTGGAAAGTATTTTAATCTCTCCAAACTCCTTCAGGGAAGGTGTAACTCAAGATGGAGCTGTGCCTAAACACCACAATTAATCTCTCTGTTAACATGACAGATACTCTTTAAGTTAAATGTACTCACAACACAAATTGTATGGATAAGGCTGCTTGTTATTTATAGTACATTTCACTGAATCCCAGCTTGTCTCAGTTAGTGATGTGTCCTGTTAAGTACCCTATTCATAAGGCAAATAAAGCTATATTGACCATGATCACATGTTTGTTTCATAACCCCTTGCCTATTGTGAAGCGCTGGTAGATCTGTGTAATTCAGAGACCTCCCTCTTGACCTACTTCAGTGATAACTGCTTTTTGTTCCATCCTTTGATAAACATTATTTCACATCTGGAAGACAGTCCCACATACTTTAGTATCTGTAACAGATGTTTTGTGTATAATTTGAAAACAGTTCTTAAGTGAAAGTTTAAAGAGCTGCTGCATATTACTTTTATTATTGTTCTTATTTAAAACAAATAATTTGTAAGTTTTTTTCCTCCCCCATTACAGCAGTAGAAATGCACAATGAACTTCATTTAAGTATAACAGAGTTTTCCAGCCAGCAAGAGTCACTTTCATGAGCTTCATTGAATAGCATTATTGTGAACCATCAAAACAAAATCTTAATGTAGAACTGCCCCTCCAACCCTGTATTAGAAGCAATTATCTCATTCTGAATCTCCTTGTAAGTTTTAAAAAGTATTTGTATTCCTCACAGTCTGTAGGTAGCCAAAAGTTAACGTTTATCTACAAATTTCATAAGTGGCTTAAACTCTGATATTAACATTGTTACAGTAAGGGTTATTTTGTGTGCAGACAATGCTTTATGTCTAGGGATAAAGCTTCTGGTAGATGTCACCCTCCATTCTCTTTCATTGATATTGTCTCCCACTAACTTTAAAATTTCTGTTTTCATTATTTCTCTTCAATTCCCAGCAAGGTATAACAGAAATCAATGCAGCAGATGAAGCCAGTAGACCTGCCTATTTGAAATCTCAAAGATGGGGAAAGTGTGGGAACAGACCTATTTCACTCTCCACAAGCCACAGCTGAATCACCCTAGTCAATGGCTCTGTTGCATCTTTTGTTGGCTTTTAAAAAGAGTTTCAATCCTCACTGTGCTTTAGATGATACAGATTTTAAGCGAATTTTTGAGGAAATCCATTCTCACCCAATTGTATAAAAATAAAGAAAAAATCCTCACTGCTCAGAAAGTGTTAAAAGTTTTACTTAAACATCAAATAGATTTGTTCTCTTAATTTGCATCTCTGTTGCCTTGCCATCCAAAAGCATGTCTGCAGAAACTGCTGGTTCATAAAGTTGCTGAATTGTTCATTGAATTAGCCAAAGGGATTCTGAACTTTATTGCTAAAGGGACTGAAATAGTTATTCACAGTCCAAATATTCACTTCCTCAAAAACAGCAAGAAGAAAAGAAAAAAAAAAAAGAGATCTTCATTTTGTAACAATAATAGCATTAATACATATTGGAAAGTTTATTACACTATAAATTGTTGTTTTAAAAGAGTTTTCTTTGGCACATTTATAAAATAAATTAATGAAAAAAGATAAACAGAGCGATTCATATGTTCATGTGAACTCTGCTAAGCTACTTACTAAGTGAATGAAAATTAGTGGTTTGTAAAAAGCCTCTGTTTTCTGAGTTATGAAGTTTTGGTGTTTGACAGAAGAGTCTGATTGAAAATAATGACCTCATCCACTGATTTATAACTGACCATTCTGTTATTAGGGATATAATTCAGCTTTCTGCTAATTAGAGCTTATTTGGATTCATTATGTAGAGATTGACATTTCTCATAAAGTAAGCGTGTATACTGTAGACATGGATGTCTCAGCTGTAGTCTAGAATTCTGGTATCATTTCAGGACTGCAATTTTGAAAAATAACTGAAGACCCTATGAGCTGTGAAGAGGAGGAAGCAGACAGTATAAAGGCTGGGCACTGTGCCACTGTAAATACAGAAGTGTTTGCCATCCATCACATCACTGGTCTGGGCAGTACCCGGAGTTATGTCTCCAGGCCAAACTCAAAATCAGGTTTTGTGGCTCTCAAAAACAATTAACTGAATCAAGTATTTGTTTAACCCTTTATTGCTTATGGATCTTATATGAAATGTATAGATCAACCACATATACTGGCCGATGTTCATGTAAACTCAAAGAAAGAAGGGTGTAGCAAGTGTTCAGATTAAAGAGCGGTAGTGCTGAAAAATGTTTCTTCCTACATGCGGGAAGACAGAGAGAGTTAAGAAAGCAGTATTTGATCCTCAAACACTGCAAAGAACATTCTAGAATAATTATAAAAATTTTGAGTATGTGGTTTTTTTTATTTTCTACTTTCATAAGCTTTTGACAGATTTGCAAAAGTTCTGCAAACCCAGTGAAGTCAGTGAAGTTTCAGTATAACTGAGATTGAAAATATCTCTTTTATTTTTTTTGTCATGCCTTATCTTTTTAGTGTAAACATAAACACTTGTGATTATGAAAACTTCCTGTTAAACCATTTGTATTTTCAAATGTTTTTGTAATATTTACAAACAACTCTGTGCAGTTTTGGGCCTTGCTTTTTCCTGATGCTTGAAGACTGGTGCATACATAAGATAAAAATGTCTCTCTTGTTGCTTTCTTCTGAGTAAAGCAATGATTAACCATACATTCCATTTCCTAACTGTGTAGAAAGACTATCTTGGCAGATTTCCCACCTTCAAGTGTTTGTATGTCTCAGTGGAGGCATGTGGTTTGACAGCACCTTTTAATATTAATATAAACCTTGCCATAGCAACGTGAGTGTTGCCACAAAAAGGTCACTGAAGTCATTTAGAAAAATTATTTGAATTACTGTGGAGAAAATTGCAGATTAAGCCCAGTTTCCCAAAATTGTTGTAGCACACAATTTTTTCAGTCGCACACTCTGGCTCAGTTTTGCATTCCCTGTCCATCTGCAAGGAAACGTGGTTTCGCTTTTCATTAGATCTTAATAGCAAGAAGTAAGAATGCACAGGATTCTAGCGCTAATTGTCACCAATTTGCAGCACTTATGAGTGATTTATGCTAGACACAGAGAATAACCAGTAAGATTTGTAGGTCCAGACCCTCAGTAGATGCTCTTGCCCTTCATGACAGCTCTCAGGAAAGAGTGTTTGTAATGGTGTTAAACCTCCTCCAAGTCCTCTGGGCTTTGGAGAAGGGAGGGAAGAAAGAACTCAGTCCTCAGAGCAACTTCAGTCGGTTGCAGAAACCAGGTGGTTGCAATAATCAGTACTTGGAGCTGATCTGTCCGATACATATAGGACACGGAAGAGGGAATTAATAATAAATGGAAACCAACAAATCTACCAGTGCAGAGCTGAGATTTGAGTAAGGCAACAGACAGTTTATAACCTCTAAGTGTACCTGACTTTCTTCTCATATAAAAGCAAGGGACTGATGTTCTGGCCATTGTTTTCATTACAAGAGCATTAATTACAGTGGTAAAGGACAAGTACATAACAATCAGTTGACATATTTCTTTTATCTGTCCCTTTACTTACCATCCGTTTTGCAAATCACTGGCACAAGAGTTTCCACAGGAAAAGTTGAAGTTAATGGGTGAAACCCTTGACTTGCAGAAAATAACACTGAAACCTTCCAATCCCATCCTAATAACTCCTAGACAATAACTCTGGCCTGAGTTCAGGTCAGAAGACAGGCGGAAATATAATGAAAAACCATCTCTGGTTAGGTTATGATCCGTCCCTTCTTCAGACCACACTGTGACTCCACAGATTAAGGTAATTTATGAGGGAATATTCACTGTGCCTTTGTCTTTATTTTGCCCATGTATTAAAAACAGGAACAGAGGAGATATCAAAAACCACACAACCACTCCAGCTGTACTCTGAGTTCAGCTACTCTGAGGAAACAACTATTTTCTCTAAAGAACAACGAACAGACTTTTGTTTTAAAATGAGATGCAATATATGACTTAGCTACTCTTTTTTTAAACTTGGTAAACCCAAATGCATTCATAAAGAGATTTCAGAAAGAAAATTTTCAGAGCATCTCTACTTTGACTTGATGCTTAAAGATGCAAAATCTATTTGCCTTTTGATGTCCACTCATCATTTGTCAAGGAAAGTACTGAGGAAAATTTACAGGATGTATCTGGTACTTTGGGCAAACATGAAAAGATACAACAGAAAAAAGAGAAATCATAGAGTTTCTTTTTATCATGTGCTCAAGAATCAAAAAAAAATATTTCACAAGAATCAAATAGCTGGAATGGGTGTGGCTGATCTGAAGCAGCATGAAAAGACAAGGAAATTCGTCTTTGCTGGGATCTTAAACTGCTGCCTGATGAGTATTTCGTACAACAATGACAATTTCTTTTCTGAAGATGAAAGAAGGTGCTGTGTGAGATAATCATGTGCAGAGAGTGGGTTTGCATTAGATATTAGGAAGAAATTCTTTACTGTGAGGGTGGGGAGGCACTGGAACAGCTTACTCAAAAAGCTAAGGATGCCCAATCCTTGGGAGTGTTCAAGACCAGGTTGGATGGGGCTTTGAGCAACCTGGTCTGATGGAAGGTGTCTCTGCCCAAGGCAAGGGGGTTGGAACTAGATGATCTTCAAGGTCCCCTTCCAACCCAAACCATTCAATGATTCTATGATACAGAGAGTCTGTCCTCATTGCTGTTGGCAGCACCACAGAAGACTCAACTGTAAAATCATTATTATCCATGGGATGATGCGGAGACCACTCCCTTTGAGGGATCTTAGTGTTGAAAATTGTCCCACAAGGATCCTCTAATAGCTAAAGGAAGGTATCATTGTGAACCTGTTATGTCACAGAATCAAATAGGTTTGAAAAGACCTCTGAGATCATCAAGTCCAACTTAAGACTGAACGCCACCATGCCAACTAGACTATGGCACTGAAAGCCACGTTCAGTCTTTCCTAAAACGCTTCCAGGGACAGTGACTCCACCTCCCTAGGCAGACCATTTCAATGTCTAATCACCCTTTCTGTGAAGAATTTCTTCCTAATGTCCAACCTAAACCTCCCTGGCGCAGCTTAAAATTATGTCCTCTCGTCCTGTCACTGGTTGCCTGGGAGAAGAGGCCAGCCCCCACCTGGCTACAACCTCCTTTCAGGTAGTTGTAGACAGTGATAAGGTCACCCCTGAGCCTCCTCTTCTCCACGCTAAACAAACCCACTTCCCTCAACCTCTCCTCATAAGACCCCTTCATCAGCTTCATTGCTGTTCTTTGGATCTCCTCCAACACCTCAGTATCCTTCCTGAACTGAGGAGCCCAGAACTGTACACAGTACTCGAGGTGTGGCCTCACCAATGCTGAGTACAGGGGAAGAATCACTTCCCTGGTCGTGCTGACCATACTTTTTCTAATACAGGACAGGAAGACGTTGGCCTTCTTGGCCACCTGGGCACACTGTTGGCTCGTGTTCAGCCAGCTGTTGACCAGTACCCTCAGATGTTCTCCACTGGGCTTCTTTCCAGTTGCTCTGCCCCCAGCCTGTAATGCTGCATGGAGTTATTGTGTCAAAGTTATGTCTTGAAAAATAAGCAAGCTAGAAAATTACTGGGCTGTGCTGAAGTTATTAAACCTGCCAAATGAATCATGCGAAAGAGTAATTTAAACCCTCCTCCCCTCCATGTATTTATGTCAATAGGGATCTTAACTAACAAATTTAATTGCCTCCAAGACCTGCTGACTTGGTAAGTATACAGGACAGTGGTGAAACAGCTCTGCTGAAGAAGTCCAGGTCCCCCAGTGTCCTGTCAGTTGAGACTTAGAGGCACAGAGCCTGCTGTGTGCTCCCGCTTCCACTGAGCTGGGAAATATAGAGATACTATCCCACACAGGCACTACAGTCCTGAGGAACACAGGAAAAAAAGGGGGAAAACATCAATGCTGTCTTGACTAGCATTTAAACAGTTCACAGCAAAAATGGCTGGAAACCACATAGTGAAAACTAAGATTTATATACCTACTTATTAGGGATACTGCATCCATGCTGAGCATAGGACAAGGCGAGGGTGGTCTGGGATCCTACCTCAGTGCATATGTACAAAACAGTTGGATTATTTTCACAAACAACCTTTAAGTCTACTACTTCCTAAATTCTGAAGGATCTGGCTTTTAAAATTGTGGCTTTTTGGATAATCTGTGTGTGTATAATTTTAACACACAGCAGCAAATAATTCAAATGAGCAGATCTGATTTTCTATACACCTGCTGATAATTTTTCTCTTCCCTGAAAAGCACAAGAGTTCTTCCCATAGGTTAAATAGACTTTCATGTCAGTGTTAATTTCTCACTAGAGCACGTGACTCTAAGTCAAGACATCTTTCTTCTGCTACATATTCAGGCTAGGAAAGTTTGGAGGGATTGATTAAATTTACCCTTCTGTCCATTCAATTTGTACTCCTTCCTGACTTGCCTTTGACACTTACAATCTCCATGGCCTAAATTCTTGCATATTTCTGCCTAAATCCTGACATCATAAAATGTGTGTAACTCTTGACTAAGCTCTAGCATGTTGCAGAAATATCTTAGTACGCCTTCCCTCTCAACTTCTTTTAGGACCCTATTTGATGCTTTTCAAGCAAAACACACTGATTATAAAGCCCATGTCTTCCCCTGTCATTCATCACTGGGAAATCAATGTTGGGAGGGCTAAGGCAGGATGGGATATCCAGCTGCAGGTCTTTCCTCTGCCTGATCTGTGTGTAGAATTTAAACCTAGGTTCTCTGACCACTGCAAAGCAAATACAGAGATTTCAGTTCTGATATCCTCTCAGTCTCTCTTGTCCTACTGTGTAAAAATACTTAAATATTCATTGAGCTTGGACAGAGTGTGAAATTTACTATATTTAGATCACAATCTCTGCTCATACAGCTACTAATGTGTGTAAAGTGGATCACCCTAAACAAACACAGACTTTGCTCAGCTTATTCTAAGAGTAAGGGAGCTCTCTTGGGAGGAGAGCAATTTTGTTTCAAGGTCTTGCTCTAAATCAGATGCAAGGAGGACTTGAACATTAAGATTCACTGCTTTGAATTCAGCTGGGATGACAGCCTTCCTCTTTTGGCTTTTTTTAACATCACTTTTGCATTTACTCTAATTCTGGAATTGATTTGTAGCTGTGAAGTATATATTAACAGAATCCTCTGTCCCTCTACTCAAGAATCTGCAGATGAACTACCTTTTAAAAGAGAGCTAAATCCTGCTCTTGTCTGGGAATTTCCTGTTGGCCAGCTTAAGTTGCCTCACATGCATCTGGCTGTCTTTTCTGAGCCTCCTGGCTTCAGATATTTAAATGCACTTTGTCAGTTGCCTGGCACTGATTTGGCTGCTGAGAATTGCCCATTCATGCAACTGGACTCAGTTCCCCATATGTGCTCCGGCCAGACGGGGAGGGAGGGTGATGACTCTAAGGACTCTTTGGAGGCTGCAGGGACAGCAAGGGTGACACTGCCTCCTTGGTGGGGTGGAGCACCTGGAGGGGGAAAGTGATGGAAGCCCAAGGTCAGGGGGTGGCAGCAGGTGGAGCACAGCCCACCCCTGTCTCTGACAGCACTTGGGGCAGAACTCAGCCCTGCAAATTTGGGCAATCATGCAAAAGCCAAGTAGAAAACATATGGAAAGAATGAAATCAGGGAACCTTATAAAAAGACTGCATTTAGAAAGATGAAAAACATGGAGAACAACCTGAGAGGCTTTGCCTGAAGCAAAGACTATGGATCCTGCCAGCCTTTTCCTGTGCAAATAGAAACCCTTGGCCAAGATTTGAGGTATGAGGTAATAGTTAGCAATGTTATGGTTAACCAGTATCGGGTTGGGACACTTGCAATATTTTCATTTTAGAAGGCCTTATTTTAAGAAATGGAGTGCAGTGAGACTTCCAGAACTTCTTGCACTTGATAAATCTAAGGAAAATAGTTTGGATTCCTCAAAATTGTTATTCATATTTTCCTCTCCTGTTCCACCATCCCTTCACATTCCCATAAGAAACTGTGGTCTTCTAAGCCATACAAAAAGCCAAACCTTCAACTCACCCCAGATAAACTCTGTCAGGATGTCTCTGCTCCATTTGCTATTTCTCATTCCCGTTATTTGAAGAGTGAGAGAAATATGTCTTGCCCCAGGGAATCTCACCATAGCACAGCAGAAAGCCAGCAGTTTGCTTGAACCAGTGCAGCTAAGTTATTCCTAAAATAATTTGCTGATGCATCAGTTATGGCAGTGTGTCTTGCATCTTTTATGGTGGTCACAAGCAAAATGAGGGCTGGCAAAGGTAGCATGCTGTTCATGGCACAGCTGCAAGCACAGCCGCTGCCAGTGCCCATGAATGTTCTGTTTTGCATGTATATCATGCAAAATACGAGTGAGGATGCTTTTTAGTTTGAATACAATTGTCAGTCATTCTCCAAAGTATAAAAATTTTGTGAGATGGAATAAATTGAACACATGCAATTAATTGAATTATTTTTCACAGCTGAGTTGCTGGTGGGATTTCATGTGTGCTTATATTGCCCAGGCTTTTATATTTTGCTTCCTCCTCTATGTTTGCTTTATGATCTGTAAATATGTCATAGGAAGGCTATTGCCTAGAGATACATGCAACTTACATTTTCTAATTAATAAATTAAGAATCGATAGCAGGTTACACCTAATCTTTCTGAGAATCCATCTTGGAACATTTAAAGTTGATAAATGTACAACAACAGTGAATAAAGCTAACAATGATTAATTTTCCTTAAATAAATCCTGTTTCTCTTCCAAAGACAAGTGTAAGAATTTGCTTATATAATAAGAACTAAGAGAAATTATTTATGCAAAAAAGATTAGTGTTTGATAAAGTACCACACACAAATTAAACAAATGAACTGATAAATGAACATATGTTAAAGAAAATACAGATAAAACACACACCTACCCCCACCCCTCAAAACTACTAGAATTAAAATGTCTTGTTCAGGCCATAATATATTCCAGCTCTATTCTGTAATAGCCTTGAAAAGGACTGGGTAGTGTCAACATTCAGCTTTTAGTGAGTGCACCTGAAATGCAGTAAGAATGTTTAGCCATTATCTGTACCTGTCCAAACTTGCTGTACTTGCTACTCCAGGGCTGCTCTCCACATTACTATGTCTGATGTCTTTGCTTTGAAACGACCAGTGTGTACTGTGGGAAATAAACAGGTCTGTGGCACACCTACTTAATTTTTTGTTATGCCTCCGTTATCAGAGAAGGAATGTACATACTGCAACCTCTCCTGTTTTTTGTTAATGTAGGGTGACTATAGAATTCTTTCTGGATTACTCTGCAATCTGCAAGAACAAGCGATTACAGTAGGTACAAAGTATTACCTATCAAACCCTGTGTACTTATCACGTAAGCAGTGAGTGCTTCCATGATAGCCGTGCTCTGCAACTTTGTTATCTAAACCCCTGCTAAATGTTTTAAAGACATTTTCACAGGGTTCCCCATCAGTATATATAAAAAAAAATAATGTCAGTAGATTATATGTAGCAGCTGTGTTTTTAGCAGGACTGGACACTGAAAAGCACCAAAGATAATGGTTTATAAGACCCAAACTAATTCTTCACCTATAGTGCAAATTCTATTACTCAAGTAAGTAAACCAAAAATTTTTGCTTTATTAACATAATTAAAAACATCAGAAAAAATAAACAAGTTAGTAATCTAAAATGAACGCAAACCATCTTTGATCCTCACCTTGACAGTTTCAGGATTACGTTAAATTTAAATTACTCTGAGACATCTACTTTTTTACACTCTGTTGGTTTTTTTCAGCTCAATAAAAACAGACATTAATAATCACTTTCCATGTGGAAAGCTGACTACTTATTCTTGCTTTATAGCCAAAACCTTACCCATGATAAAAGTTTACCATTTATGCTATTGCCCCTTTATTGAATTAATATTAACTCATCACCTTAAAAATAAGTATATTTTGCAAAAGTCATCTAATTATTTATAGGTTATTCTGTGATTTCTCTCGGCCATTTAACAATCATATTTTTGTACATACACTAAGATAATTCTGATAAACTGAGCTCAATTTTCCATGTATTTAAGATACAAAATAGTAGTTTAACCACAATGAACAGACACCAGGTGTGCATGGCTCTGGTAAAACTACTTTTCATCTCTCCTAGGAGTTATCAGAACCTCTTCCACTGGCATTTGTAACCCTTTAGAGCTGGGACTAAATTCTGTCTGTATTCCTCAGAGAACTCTGAAACCTCCTTTCTTCCCTCGTCAACCAATCAAAAAGAATTGCTGTCCCATCTCCTAACTCTACATATATTCTCTGGGACTGGCAGAGGATTGGGTACAGGGAACTGAAAGGTGTTCAGACAGAGAAAAAAGGGTAGGGACAATTTATCACATTGTCAGCAGCTGATGTAGAGCTTGTTCTTGCCCAAGGAGTTCTGTGTCCCCCTGTAAAATACAGGCATATTACTAAATACAATGAAAAAACTATATATCTCTGCTATGGCATATGATACATTCATTGTAAAAAATCTTAAGCTCGGCATCTTCCCTAAGATAACATCTGCCCTTCATTATCTTCATATTCAGACTTCTCTGTGATGTGTTTGTGAATAGCTCTTTTTTTTTCTGAGATAACCCTGACATTACAGGACTCTCACTTACATTAGAAAACAAGGGTTCTTTTTGTTGAATTATTGCTACTGAGCCTTTCAGAGTTATGTTTTTAATGAAAGTTTCCATAGATGGTGGATTTTATTTGGATGGCATTACACTTCCATAAAAACAGTAGGTTTTTATTGTTTCCATATATACCTCTTATAGTTGTTTTTTGAGCTGGTCACAGGAAAAGCTGATGTCATGTAAAACTTCTATGAAGGGACCCTTCCAAAAATTTTTGAATCAGAATACAGCAACAGAATAGAGAAGAAAAGTTTCTGAAAGGCCAGAAGAATTTTTACGAACCCTGCTTTTTCATATTGAGGTACAAGGTTCAGCTTAGCTGTCCCTGGTCATCCTTATATTCACATGAGTCACAGAAAAAGCAACAAGTGTGGTGTTCTCTAGCTACGATTACTTTTGCTGCTAGGTTTTAATTTCATTTATTTTGTTTATTTCGTTTATTTCATCTGCAGATCTCTACACATAAAACTTCCAGATACCTACATATAGTGAGTTCTAGGACAGTGTATAGCACTATCACAGCAGATACAAGTCCTAACATAACAGATACCAAGTCCTATCAACTTCCTATTCCCTTGATTAATCCAAGGATGAGTTGTATCTGTAGTTTCAGTTGAGCAGTGTCAAGTATGTATGATCTCAAACTCCATGTATCTGGAGGAGATATGAAGGTGTTACAGTTTTCAAAACTGTCTGAAGATACTAAAATGGCTACATGAAATAATTTTGATGTTATTAGGCAAGGGTAAGAATTCTCCATGGTGACTTAGAGGGAGGAGCTGGATTCATCTCATATGACTTTAGGCATGCAAGTAACAATTGCTGTGTATAAGCTGATTGCCTAGGCTTCTTCTGTAGGTACCAGAGAGAGATAAGAAAATGCATGGACCAATTTATCTCTCTTGACTCAACAGTCCTCAGCAACCTTTGGATCTTACATAGCTGCCTCACTTTTGGGAATAAGGTTGTGGAAGACACCCTTAAAAATGTACCCATACTAACAATGTCATCACAAAGTAAGGAATTCTGAGCTTAGGCATACTTGAAAATTCATCCTTCTTATTGGCATCAGGGAATGGATAGCATGATTCACAATATGGTGGAAAAAGTCACATGAATGAGGCAAGAAGGAATTTTAAGTATATCTTCTCCCTAACCTTGAGATGATGTTAGAGGTATATATGTATGTATACTTCAGCAGGAGTGTTCATGGTACTTTGCAGACATAAGAGAGCTCCCAGAGAATTTACCATCTAAGGTTATTTGCCAGTGCTTTACATGAAACTACTAAACTTGGCAGGATCCATATTCTTTTCTAGTGTTATGAGGGATAAAATAAGCAACCAGGGATCCCACAGACTGAGTAATGCTAAAAGAAGGTGTTTTATTCTATAAATCTGGCACCCTCCACTTCTGTATCTTAATGCATCTGGTCTCAAGATGGCCTGGAGTGGAAGTGGACATCATGGTCATGTAAAAGATTCCTCTATCTGAGCTTGAGAACTTGGCTGCTCCTGAGCTGCAGGTGGTCCTCTGCTGGGGACACTGCCTCTTGCCAAGAGCCCTTAGCTGAGATGGGAAAAAGGAAAGCTCCAGAGTTTCCTGTTTTTTTGAACTGAAGTGTCAATGACCATTATTTATTAACTGACAAAGGGGCCTTTTTTTCCTCTCTTTTAATTAGAAATTACAACAACTCACTTTTCAAAGCTGGAAATACTTGAAATGCTCCCAAGCAATATTCCAAAACCACTAGCCTAAAGCTGGCACTCAGAAACCTAATGAAATCTGATCGACTGGCTGAGCCCTCCTTTTCCTATATACATACTCACATGCAAACACACGCTCCCATTGCCCCAACACCACAAAAAAAGACTCCAGACAAGGCAGCCATATTTATTTTGAACATTTGTCACACAGCAGACAACTTGGGATCTATCCATGAGAGATTGCACTTACTGCTTTGAGAGGCAAAATCTCCTTCATGAAACCTCCCAGAGCAGACTAAAAAAAGCACACCCATTTCACAGGCTATATTTAATTTCATTCCATGTTCATCACAGGGCTTTATAATCCTCTTCTGTGGAGAATATCTTCATGGTTTGAACTCCTCTTTAGCAGGGTAGATTTATCACTTGCTGTGGGAGGGGGAAAAGCTAAATGAAGCTGTGCTGAGTTGCAGCAGCTGCTCCGTCACAGGCTCTCTCCTTCCTCATTTAGCATGATTGCTATTTAGCATGATTGCTATTCTAGCTCAGGCCTCTGCAGCGCGTGCACACACACACACACACACACACACACACACAGCTCACAAGATGTGAGGGGTTTGTCTTTTACATGGACAGCTTCTGAGGTTCAGCCAGATACAGCTGGACAAAGCAATGCTGTTCATTTACATCTGTCTCCCATGCACTGAATTCTGTCAGGGTTTATTTGTAATGGACGAAGTTAATTGTGAAATGCTCGATATTGACACAATATGGAAGATACAATATAAACCAAGCATCTGTTCTGTGAGAAAACTGAAATGCTGACACAAAGCTGGGCTAAAGCTCAAGCAGTTTAAATGGCTGCATAGGTCCCATGTGTTTGAGTCCTCCAGGATTATTTAGTCTGTCTCATCCAGTCTTCCTCCTAGTACGTTTGTCTGTTATAGCCTGCCTATGGAAACAGCTTTTGAGCTTATTTGCACTGTTTTGCATCTCAAGAGGTGTTTGAAGATTGTGATAGGACACAGACAAGTAAGGTTGTGTCACAGGGGTATAGAGTAACAAGTTTAGAGATGGTGTACAACTGAAAGTGTTTGAGTAAGGGGGACTTTGGATGGGAAGTAGACAGAAGTGGGGAGGTTGGAGATGCATCAGGCCCACATCACCTCGAGCCTAAGTGATATGGATGGTCTATGTTTCTTTTGCACAGGAATGCCTATCTGCAACATGCTTATTTAAACTGGGGTCAGATTATCTGTGTATTGCCCAGCTGTTCCTCTTCAGCATCAGCAGGATCACTGTCAGCTGGTCACGGAGCCTTCATGATGTATTTGCCACCAAGTGGAAAATAATTTTTAAGAGATTTTTCTGAAGACAGTATGGTGCCCAGAAGTTTCCACAAGGAAAATATTTCATCGACCTGAAGGTATGGAAAAAACTTCTCTATAGACCTTCAGTCAATGACTGCCTCTAGGAAATAAAGGTTTGTAGAAATATAAAACTGGCATGTGGCACTTCTCACACAGTACAAAGACCTTTTCCAAAAGCACAGTATTTATGAGAAATCATGTTTCATTTCCATTTGCACGAAGTTTTATCATGGGTTCTTATAGCTATTCTTGGTTATATGTTTGATGTCTCTGTCCACAAAAGCGAATTTCAAACATGAAACTATACTCTATATATACTCTCTATATACATATATATATGTATATATATGTATATATATATATATACTTTCTCTTCTGCTAGCCTTTCTATTAGCACAGAAACATAAGTGTTTGCAAAATATTCTCAACACAACAGGCAATGCATATGCGAAGAAATACACTTAAATCTTACTGATTCAAATGTGACTTCAGCATTGTAAGTTAAACACACGCTTAAACTCTTTACAAAACGATGCCTCAAACACTTGTTAAAGCCTCCCTCTTTCATACCAAAGGGTCATAATAATTTAGAGTTAGTGCTGCCACTTATAAGTACTTTGATCTATGCAACAAACTCTTCCTTGTTATCTATCTGCTGCACATCTGTTCATCTTCTCGCCCCAGATGCACTACACGAGAGCCTGTGGGATCTCTGAAGTCTAACTCATTTAGGTGGGATGCAGCAGATATTCAGTTCTGATCCATCAGAAAGGTTAAAAACATCGACACTTTAGCTTCAAGAGTTAGACTGTACCAGATGTGAAGAGGAACAAATTGTAGCTAAAAGCAGAAAACTGCTAGCAATCAATGGGAAGAGACAGAACTCAAACAGGAAATCACATAAATTTCAGGAACTTCAAAATTCTTCTTGCCCCTGGTATCTTTACAATCCTTCTCTAAACCCATCCCCTCTTCCTTTTAATGGCAAGTTAGTTGCCCCTTCTCTCCAAAGTCTGTATATGATTGTTTGCTACGTTTTTTTTTTCACAAACTCTTTCCCATCCTCCTCCTTACCTCCGAAAATGTACAAGTAAATAAATAAGCAGTGACTGTGACCTCTCCCTGACTTTGTTCTGCTTTCTAATAGAAACATGGTGCAGGTTGATGCTTGAGCAGAATTCATGGTAATTTTAATTGTTTTGAAACAAATGTTTCAATGTTTTTGTCATCTGGAGCCTTAGGATAAACTTAGGAACAAGCATATGCTGTCTATATTTGTTTGCATTGGTTTTGAGATCTTTATGCCTATTTGATTTTATCTGTATATAGTATAGTGTTCACTATGCAGTAGAGATGGTGGAGTCTCTGTGGAGTCATAATTATCTGTGGTAAACCATTTAGAAATTTGGAATTCTCTTCCATGTTCAGGGGGTCAAACCTGTTCAATAGATCAGCTTCACCATCTTCCAGACCAGAAAAGGCAATATTAAACCTGCCTTGATCACTAACACTTTTGTTGTTTGTCTTTGAAGTGTCATCACATGGAAGCTTGTACAAACAACAGGGTTTTTTCCTTAATTTCCTCATTTCTTTATGGCAACAATTCTCCATTCTTTACACTCATATCATTTCTCTCACATCAGCAGTTTCAGAATAACAAAATCTGCTCAGTCTGCCAAAGATATGAGAAATTCTGCCACATCTATAGAAAGACAGTTTGTCACATCGATTCACATTTGACACATGGTAGGTAGACCGTGAGAAAGGTGTGACACACCAAAACCCTGTGACTGAGCACAGGGCTACAAATATTTTGATTACACAACATTCAGAATTCCATTCTAAATTAAATAGGTAACTAGTTTTGGACATTTTGCCAGGCGTTTTCCCAAGGAACTTATGGGCTTGCCTGGAACAAATGTACTTGATTGTTAAACTGTGTCAATTGTCACTTCCTGAAATACTCCTTCAGACTCCACATTGTGAGCGTATGCTTACAGGTTTTACTGTAAAATAAAGGAAGGTAAGGTTTCAACTTGTCCAGCTGGTAAATGTCAATATTTGCACTTTTTTAATCTACATTAGGAATTCATAACACATTAATTTACAGCACTTTAATGTAGGTACCCAATGTTTACTGGTCTTTTTGAGCCCATAAATACCATTTATTGTTTTTAAGAAAACAGATTAAATAAATACAAATGTATAAGTGTACTTTGAATTTTCCCATGCTTTAATAGTTGAAGAAAGAGCTTCAAATGTGTAGTTATTTCTAGGACTTGCAATACCAAGTCTGAGATCAAGCAATTCAAAAGAACACAAAATTTATTGGAACCATATTTTGCTTGTTCTTGAAAACCAACATTTTGGCTTTTAAACTCAGATAATTTTCTTGGGAAATTAGAGCTTACTGCTAATAACTGGATTCAATTTCTAAGAAATCCAAGAGCCATATTCTGATAAAAAATTAAAGATAATTTGTCAATTTATAACATGGCCTAGATTTAAATTTGATCAGGTTTCCTAGTGTTGTTGTTCGCGTTATTGAGAGCTTATTCCAGAATTAAATGGCTTTGTTAGTTGCAAATTTTTGAAGGACAGCAATGATGTTGATTATTGCACAAACAAAGCCTAAGATTTTTGAAGAACTTAGAGGAATTAAAGATCCAGCTTCCAGTGGAATGTAGACACCTAAAGCTCCTAAATCTTGTTTATATTATGACTAAAGATGTTTTTTTAGATTTCCCTCCTTACAGAAATGTTTACTGACTATTAGCTAAGTTTTGACCAGAGAGCTCTGTTATAAGCAGGAACATGAGAAGTACATGACCCATACGTAGCACTGTCTCCAGCACTGGAATCTCCAGCCACAACCCATTAACAAAAATTCCAGGCATGGCAGTGCAAAGAAATAATTTGTGCCAGGGAAAAGCTCCTTGTTTCCTTGCTGTCTTAATAGATCGTGGATATGAGCAGAACAAGGATATCTGAGAAGACAAAAACTCAAGGTAATGGTGCACATCAGCTTCTGCCACCTCAGTAATGGTGTAATGGTGTCAGCTATTAGAACATGTTAATGATGTTCCTCCCATCCACCAAGAACTGCCTCAACAAAACCTTGGATGAGACAGAAATAAGAAAAATAGTAGCTTAAACCTGAGGGAGTATGTAACAGAAAGGCCTTCAATTTTCCTTTTTCATTGAATACTCTTTTTCAATCCTTGAGCTTCCCCTAAAAGTGTTGCTTTTAGTTAAAAACATGCCACTGGGCAATCCTGTATTTTGGGTATATAAAAAAATAAATATGTTTCTTAATGTCAATTTTAGACAGTTTTAGAAAATCAATGTGTGATGTTTCTATCTTGTATAGTACTGTCTTACTGTCTGCAACAGCATTCTGCACACCAGTTTGTGGTACCATTCGCAGCTCTAAAACACCATTCTCCTCAACTGTGCTGGCCAGAGCAGTGAGAGCTGTAAGGTCAACTAGGTGTCAACTTGGAACTTGGTGACTGCTAGCAGTGCACATGAATTAACAAGATTAAAAGTACTAGATAGCTTTTTCAACTGTTCCCATGAATTCTGGGTATCCAAGAAGAGCAATTGCTTGGGGAAGTTCAAGGTCAGGCAACATTTCAATCAAATACAGTGATCTGAAGTAAAGAGGAAAAACTACTTCCATGGGAGAATAAATTTGGTGATGGGAGGCAGGAGTGTGAAATGAGTCTTCCCACTGCTGCATAGTACAAAAATTTTTGAGATGGACGAGCTGTGCAATGCATTGCTTTTTGCATTGATTTTACTGGTGAGGTTCAATAGGATGTCATATGTAAATTTACGGGATTATTCAGCCCAAGGTCTCCCATAAAAATGAAATCTTTCTATCTGCAACTAAGAATCACAGAGCGTTAACTGGGAGTTCTGATTCAGACGACAAAGATCTGCTAGCGGTAGCATCTTATGATCTGGTCTGGTCTGTGTTACTGACTGAAAGAACGAACAGGCATCACCAGTGTTTTAGACACATATTTAGATCACTCTTGGCAAAACTCAAATTGGATAACATACACACTCTCACTTCAGATTATGCTTCAAATTAAACTGACACCTCTCTCTTTCCATTTACTTTAAAAACAAGTAATAAATCTTAGACACGCCTCAAATGAGAACCTGGATAGTCCTATTATGTTTCCTGAGGTGAAAAATAACCCCACAAAACAAAACCTAATGGCCAAAACAGAACTAGTTTAGGTGGAATACAGTGGACTAAGTTTTTGGCTGTAAACCCAAAACTGTAGTGTACTATAGTGTTAGCAATTCTCCTTGAATAAGACAAAAATGAATATCATTGTTCTAAAGCATATATACACACAGAAGAAGTCCCAAACCTTATTCATTTTGGATGTATTTGTGCTTATCTAACCATAATGGTAAAAAGTATTTTGGCAGTGTAACAGTGCATTATATAGTTTATTGCTTTTTGTTTTGGAAAATGAAAGCTGCTAAGATATTGCGGTTTGGAAGCTGTTTGCAGAACGTGTAGAGAGTTTCTCACAGGCAGTGAGAAACTTCCCAGTGAAATACTTTCACTGTATTTTGGGTTTTTTTTCAATGGATTACAGACATTTCTTGCACTTAGACTCTTATGGACCTTTTTAAAGCCCCTTAAAAGGTGTAGGTGGACTCTCAGCTGGTTTAATTTGAGTTACTCCTGTGATATTAAAAGATGTATGTATTATGCCACAATAAATGTAATAACAATGTATTATACCACCCCAGGAGCTGTTGCTTTATGGATTATTGTAAAAGGTTTTGATTTCTTACTTGCTAACTAAGTCTATTCATCTTACCTTTCCTTAAAGAAGGTTTCCAACCTATAAAAAGATATCTTTTCCTGAGATTTATTAAATAAATAAAAAAGAATGAAATTCCACAATCTTTTCTTTGTTGAGTGTACTGTCTGATGCCAAGACATACAGAACTAGTAAACGGAGAGAGAGGTGAACAGAGCAAAGGAATTTGAGGGGAAATGATGTCAGGAGTGTGTGGTGGGTGCTGATTCTGTGGGATTACAACATAAACAACAGAACAGTACTTAGAAAGGATCACGGTGTCTATGGCTTAGGTTATGTTTTCAGAATATACAGAGAGATATGAGGAGTAGTATCAGGATGGAGGTGGTGCTTTACCTTTACTTGCAGTTGGGAAGGCTGTCGAGTAGCTTTCCACAGAGGGATGCTGGGGCCATCACAGTTGTACCACAGTCCTGCTTTTCCTGGAGACCTGGAAGGTTGCCTGAGGCTACCACTACAGTGTCGTTGGATTGTATATGGTTGTTCTCATCAGTACTTTCAGCTCTTACAGTTGTACTGTAATTATTCTCATGTCATTAAATCGGGATTTATCTTGCACTCACTGTGCTGGGTGGTGAGGTGGAGACTCCTTGCCTATTTTGTTCAAAATGAACCCAAGTGTGTTGAGATTTCAAGGATTAATTATTAGGTGAAAAAAATAAGATATTTCTGTCCAAGGGTTATAGCAGAGATGCAAACACTGACAGGTCTCCATGGGCCAGAACTCTTAATTTCCCAGCATGGTCACAGTGGTAATTCCTGACTTGGGATACATAAACTTAGTTTGAGAAATGTTTCACAGATTTCTGTGTTTCCTCCCTTTTACAAATAAAATGACAAACTGCTGTTTAAGTCCATCTTAAGTGTCTTTTTTGTCCTTTTTTCCTCTCACTTATTTGTCACTATCAGTGGAACAGTAGCTTGAGCATGAAACAATTGACAGCTTTTAAAGGGGATAAAAAAGTTCTTTGTTCACTTTTGTCTCAGGACAGAAAGACTGGCAAAAGAATAAGGAAATAAATTACTAACTTATTAAAACTCTCGTCAAAGAGAATGGGCTCCATTTTGCATAGTCCAATGTGTGAGTGGAGAGGAAGTGGGGAAATATTTTTCTAGTGGAAAAATACTGCCTCCAAGGTAGTCATGAGAGTTAGCAGGGGCTGAGCGGTGACCAGGTGCCAGCCTCCTCCCACCACAGCCGTGTCTTGCAGGCAGCTTGCCTGGCTGTGCCTGGCAGCACTCAACCCCAAGCACGCTGGGGCAGGCACCCCAGATTACAGGCTCCGGGTATGCCTGGAGCCACATCTGCAGGCACACAGTACATGGAGAGGAGTCTGGCCATGAAGGAAAACCTGGTCTGAGTGCGATGGAGGCATGTACAGAAATTCAGAGCTTAAGGACTCAACCTGAGGATAGAGGTTTTTAAAGATGACAGCATGTGGGGAATACAGACTGAATTTTATATGTGGTTAAGTAAAGCACATACTTAGTAACATATATAATAATATATATAATGGCCAGTCTTCGCGAGCGAAGATTTGGGAAAGGTCATTAACCCTTCGAGCCTGCGCAGTGGATTAATCAAGCAGCAATCTCAGTGACTGTACACACAGTGGTTATTCTCACACTATTCCTTTGTTATTGCCTTCTGTTACCATAGCCATGCATTGATGTATAACAAAGATATGTGGCTGTAATAAATATTAGGATGCTCTCATTTATGGCATGCCACTGAGGGAAGTAAAATCAATAAAGAAGAGATAAAAGAGGAAATTAATCTTAGAAGCTGAAGCTATAAATCAACATCATGTAAAGTGCCAGTCAGATTTATTTGGTGCTTTTATGGCAAAAATACATAGCAGTAGAAATTGGCTTGCATGGGACAGAAGAGCAAGCAGGGCACAACAACCACACCTTTACCTTTGCTGCCAAGGTCTGCCCCTGCCAAGACAACTATGTTCTGACTTACTGAAGGTCTCCATTTTTTTTATGCTAATCTATCTACCAGCACCCTGATATCTGCACCGGGGGTCCCTGGCTGTGCGTGAGGTCCAGTAGACACCAGGCACTGGGAGCCAGCACAGCCGGCAGACTGCAGAGAAGATGACCTTGCAGCAGTACCTGCAGGACATGCTGTCAGGCTGGTTCACCTCTTGCACAAGACTGTCCTTCTCCGTGTCTCCAGCATGGTACAGACATGTGATTCCCCCAGATCTGTACCACATACTGGCCCAGGTAGGGCTCAGATACTCCTATGAACTGGACGTAAATTTATTTCCAACACCTCTTCCGGGGACCATAGTTTCCCTGCTGGCCTAACTAGGAAAGACAAGTGTAGGTCTAGGTTGGTTTCCCAGATCCTGAAGATAGCTACTGGGGAAACAGAAGTGTTTTTCTGCAGCCTGGGCAAGTGCTTTAGCCCCACCAGTGAGCAAGTGAGCACTGCCAAGGGGCCCCTCCTCTGTGGCAAAGTTTAAAGGATGTGGCAGTCACGAGTGTGTTCAGCATGCTTTGCAAATACCTCTCCGACCATGGCCCGTCAGGGATTTAAGCAGAGGAATGCCTGTTTCTTTAGCTCCCAGCTGCTCAGCCCTGTCAGAGACGGGCCCTTTCTGGTGATGTGCTGAGATGTGAACCCTGGCACTGGGGAACTGCAGTGAAAAAGGAAAGTGTCTCTAGTGTTTATGTGGCAGGCTTCCGTGGCAGCTGTGCACTGGATGAGTCTTTGCTTCTCTGTCTGCTTATTTTCCTGTATTTCCCCTCTTGTTGACTCCATCCCTTCATCTGACCCCTAAAACTGACCTCCTCTTCTGACTTGCAGGTCTGGTCCCACACTGGCAGGTCACAGTCCACCCTGTGAGCACCTTGTACAAACCCAGTTTTATTCCCTGTCTTCCTCCCCAGGGCCTTTCTTGGCTCTGGCCAGGAATCATGCATGTGGCTGGTCTGCCTCAGATTATTCCCCAATTGTCTCCCAGTTTTCTCTAAGGCTGCCAGTCAGGATCACAGTCAGGATCCCTCTGTGATCGCCCAGCCCAGCAAAAACAGCTGCTCTTCACCAAAGCTATGGAGCATTGGTTTCCAGAAGAAAGGGCTGATTTTATGTGGGAATTGTAGATTTTTTTGATTTTTTTTTCCTTTACTGTTTCCCTTCCTGAAAGTCTTCTCTGTCAAGGGGCCCACAGGTAACACAGGACAGTGCATTGCATAACCTGGTTCAATTATGTGTTTGCTCTGGTAAACAAACAGGGTGCAGAATCCAGCCAGTTCCCAGATTTCATAATTTCCCCAAATGTTTTCACAGGAAAGAATTCACATTTCACTTCCTCTGTTGTTGCAAAGGTTCAAAGCGTTCATACTTGGCATATGGTTTTATTTTATTTTGAGCTTTATTTATCCTTGTTTTCCCTGAATATAGAAGCCACCATAACTAAACCGTGCTGTAATTCAAATACATGTTTAACTACATAGTTAAAAAAATGAAAAGCAAATTTAAAAAAAAGTAAGTGAACTTAGCACTAAACCACAGCATATTTCCAAATGAAACTCCTACAGAATCATTACACTGCCTGTGTGGTGGGATAAAATGAAAATTACTTCCATGAACATTTTTCAGCAAAATGACAGCACTCTATAAATATATTTATATGCATATATATAGATATATATATGTTAACGTAAAATTGGCTAATATCACTTGAACCTTATTCCTCTCTAGAATATCCTTGTTTACACAGTGATTACCTTTGGTTTACATCAGTACAAATGAGAAAAGGAACATGCTTACCACTTACAGACAATATTCTCAAATGTAACCTCTGTAAAAAACACATTTTACGTTATTTTTTTCCTTCTCATATTGAAAGCTGTACTTGGTATCTATCTTTGTTGTGATTTTTTTCTTTTGTGGGAAGGATGATTAAATTAATTTCAGTAGCTGTTGAAATTTTCAAAAGTAGAAAAAAAAATTTATTATATAGTATAGCTTTGAACTAAACAGATAGTTTTGTCCAAAAGTCATATTTCTGAATTGTTTGGAAACAAACTGTACATGGCACAAAAAAAGCCCACAATATTATAAGAAAAGATAATCCCACATTTCACCTGAGATTCTAAAATTTAAAAAAGAAAAAAGAGAAATCTTCTTTCTGTGAAGAAGTGAACTCCACACATTAGAAAGACAATTCTTTTCTAGCTAAAACAGTACTAGATTCATTAATGAAGGCAGATATCAGTGATTTATCCTACTTGTTATTACTCCTTTGAAGCCAAATGCTCAGTGTAGATTAGTAGAATTCCTAGCAGTCACAGAAAACACCACTGTTACAGCTGGAGAAGAAAATGTTGGCAAAATATGGGAGAGTCATGGTTAACCTCAGGAAGAACGAGTTCTTCAATTAAAAAAATGGGAGTTTCTGCACTGCAGTAATTTTATATCCCCCATTTAAAATGAAATAATGATCAAACAATTTGCTGTGCAGATGCATTCTCATTGCATTAACTGTGGCAGAGTGAACAAGTTCTAACAATATGGTGATTAAAACTGGTCATATTTCAATCCAGAGCTAGAAAAGACTGAAAGGTTTCAGTAGATAAGTACTGCAAGAAAGCATCTTTCATCTTTCTCTAACTGTCTGGAAGCAGACCAGGTCAGTAGTAACCAGAAATTTTTATTGTCCTGAATAAAGATCTTCTGAAGTTTGTTTTCTTGGTGAAATGAAGATGCAGTTTCAGTTCCATGTACCAGTAAACCTGGTAAAACCCCTGTTGTCAGGGGCTTTGTGGGCTATCTCAGCACACTAGCAGGAGTTCAGCGTTCAGGACTGTGCATTTACATCTCACCCCTAAGAATATTCCGCTGGAGGACAGGTTGGGAAAGCTTGCTGTGGGAATGTCTGAAGGACAAACAGTACTAAAGTCACACATGCTAAATTAACATGTAAAATATACAAATTATTTCAAATAATTACACTTTTTTATTTGACACGTTGAGACCTGCTACAGACCTGCTAAGCGTCTTTAGAGGCTGCAGGAAATATACTCTAAGTCACATGATGCATGATATGAATGTCAAACTGCAGAGCGTAGGAAGACTCTGCTTTAGCTGCACCTTCTGCACTATTCTTGCTGGTTTGTCTTTTGTAAGAGAGTTATATTAACACTCAGTGAGAACCTTATATTGCTTGTTTCTGAATTTGAACGAGTAAGGAAAAAGTCTGCATTAAATTTAGAAAGAAGGACTTGCCTTCTTTCTTTATTAGTGTAAATAATCTTGCTTCTAGTCAATACCAACCTCAGAGCTGCCAGACTTATGGGAAATGATAAGTAGACCTCTGCTTTGCATGTAGGAGAAAAAGGCAGGAGGGAAAATCCCTCTAATTTGTTTGTGTGAATTATAGTATTTCTCTTTTGCACAGTGCTTGAGGTAGTCTCGATGAGGAGCTGTTGTTCCAGTTTTGGAAATGATGCCCTGTAGTGAATCTAAGCATATCTACAAAACTGGAGGCAAAGAGAAGGCTGGCTGATGGGAGGGCAGGAACAGCACACATCACTGTGCAAACAGGCTCAGGACTCCTGTCTGAGTAAAATATAGCTTTCAACATGGTAGACTGACTGAAATAATTTTTTCATAAGATCTTGAATCACTCAGCTCTATCTAGATGTTATTCCTCCTACTGAGAGCTTCTCTGTGGGACTGCTCAGGCAATAGCTGAATTAATGAGCTAAATTTGTGAAACCAGAGCACTTAGTTAATGCCACAGAGACAGCTCAGGTTAGGCTCATCCTGCTTCTTTGAGCAGTCTAGGCAGATGGGCATGTAAAATAAATTTGGGGTGAGAGGGAATTTTTTGCTAATTATCCTGCAACTAATCAGTTAAATTTCTGAACTGCATGCCTGATACTCATTTATTCTCTTCTAGCTTCAGATTCTGTAAATATCTTCCCAATCGAAACCAGCCTGTATTCCCAGAGACCTTAGAATACTTTCAAAGAATCACTGAAAACATCACTGGTGGCAAGGACTGCTTGTGACCCTCTGCCCTCCAAATTCAGCCTGAATATGACCCTGCAGGATTTTCCCATGTACTGAGAAAATCAAAATGTTCTAGAGCAGACTGGCAACTTGCCCTCTTGCTTTTATGTCCCTATCACAGCATGTGCACTGATGACGAAAGAGATGGGAGCCTATGAAGTTAACTCTGTACTTGATATGTATGTATCTTGCAAGTATGACAGGCAGGAACCTTAGTTACAGATTTTTGCTTTTGCTCTTGAACAATGGTAAAAGGATATGTTGGACAAGAGAATCTACTTGACTATTTTCAAAGTTCAAAATGTATTTTTGGAGAGCTGGGAAAGAATAAAAATAACTCCAGATTCAAGATATTTAATCTTTTAGAGTATGAAAAAAACCCTGAAAGTCTTGAAAAACAAAGAGGTTTAAGAAAATAAGCCAGATACATAAACATTTCTTGAAAGTTGCTGCTCATGCTACCAAGAAAACCATGGAGTCACTTTGCACACATGACAATGTCACTTCCTAGTAAAAAACTGTAACTTGATGAAGACTTTTCACTCTGAAGGCAGGAGCATGAAGATGCTTTTCTATGGTGCTCACAAATAAGCCTAACCTTGGGCAAGCATGAAGCTGATTATAAGAAAGCTGACTAGAAGGAAATCAAAGAAATTAAAAGGACACACATTAGAAGTGTTCTTGCTGCAAATGAACCACATTTTGAACTCTAATGGATTCTGGTTTGGCTATAGTGTTGTGTGCAAGCTTCAATTGTAATGTTTTATGCACATGTAATGGTAGGTTAAAGTTACATGTTTATTAAAAGAAAAGCTACAAGGCTTAGCCAATATATGATCATCCTAGATAAAAGCTGATTCACTTTGGCCCAAGGGCAGAATCACTGGGATAAATCCTACTAAGCGCTAAAATCAGAAAGAATCAAAGCTACAAATCTGGCATGCAAGAGCTTTAATCTAGAAGCACTATATACATTGTATTATAGTTTTGATTTTAATGTACTCGTTGCTTGAGGAAAAACCATCTGCTTTACATTATGCCTGTGGTGCAGAGTACATTGATTTCATCACATCTCTGTACAGTATAACAATAAATGGACTGTGAACCATTCTTCAAATAACTTCTTTAAGAATATAACAACTGGTATAATATTTCAAGGTATGAAAACACAACAAGAATGAAATAGAATAACTGCAAAAATGCACTTTGAAAGCATGATTCAGAATGATATTGATCATCTTTCATTTATTTTATTGTCCATTTTGATGGTTGGCTATCTTCAGCTGTCACTGAAAAAAATTCATTCGAAACCTTCACTTTGTTCCTGCTTTAGAGATACTGTATTATATTCAGAAGAGATATTGATCTTCTGCAACATGAAAAATGCAGGATGTGTCCTGTGTTTTTGTTTTATTTTTTTTTTAGAAGAAAGTTATTACTTAAACACTAAGGAAAAAAATTAGGGAACTTCAGATTTCCAAGAATAGATTAAGGCAGAAAAAATTTCTAGACTTTACAAATAGCTGGGTTTAGAAAAAGTTGTCAGGTTGCTTTCTGGAATAGGACTTTCAGAACAAAATAAAATACCCAAAACAAACACAAAAGCACAGTGCTTGCAAGGCTTGCAAGGGTTTTGCAAAAGAAGGCAGTAATCTGTTTGGACACAGAAGCAAATCTGACTATCTGGAACTTTTGGAAAAGCAGCATAGATGTGACGATGAGCATAATGTTACACAAGCTATATAATTGTGCAGACATTATCTACAGCATAGGGTGACATACATGGTTATTATGCTCTTTCAGTAGCAGCCGAAACAATACTGAACTGGACTTAAGTGACTGCATGATGTGAGGAGCAAGCCCTTAAATCCTATTGTTCTGTCACTGTATGATTCCCCTGCTTTGGAGGATAAATAATCATTGACCAACCACAATTAGGTGAGTGATTAGAAAATTTGTCCTAGCCATCAGAAAAATTCAATGGTGCTTGATAACTGTGTGTGGGATGGTATGACCATATTCCTTTAACACTGAAGGTCTAGCTCTGGTGACCTAGGAGTTCTTCTCAACTGATATTGGAGAGCCTTTCTGTTTACACTAGACCAGACTCCAGTATCTGAATCACTCTCCAGACTTCACTTTACTGTACGTCAAGATCTTTGCAGACAATAACAACTGAAGTATGGGCATTAAGCTCACATGTAGATTCTAAAATTAGACTGATGCTACTCCCCACCCTTTCAGTCTGCTGTTGTTACTATTGCACTTCTTTTTCAATTGTATGAGTCAAGACAGCACTAAGTAATGGCCATGCAGACTAGCTGGCGCTGATCGTTCTGATTCATCCATGAGTCTGTAAGTCAAAAGAAGTTTCAAATGCTCAGTAAAATGGTCTCACATGCTGAGGTCTGCATACATGGAATATGAAAACACTTTTTACTCAGCTTTAATTAAAGGGCCTCACGTCTACATGGGGATCTATAGAGTAGTTACATTTTATCACTGGAATAATCTCCTGTGTTTTGAGTGAGCCCCACTACATGACAGTGCTTCACAAGTAAGCAACCAGGAATGCAGATTCCCCATTTCCATCAAGAGCTAGCCATACTTATGAGAGAAAGTGAACAGCACACTTTGGAATGGAATCTGCTGCTGCAAATGCAATAAAAGGAAAATAGGTAATCTTTTGCATGGGAGTCCACTGATTCTCCCTGCTCAAACCAGAAAGGTCCATCTCTAGCAGGTTCTATGATTGCGCCTGACTCTGTCAGGAGAGAGAATACCTGAGCTCTTCTGTGAGTACATCAAATAAGCTACATTTCTTTGAACCTATTTTGACATATTTGTGAAGACAGAAAAAACAGGAAATGCCTAGCAAAACAAGAAATGTAGGTAAGAGAACCCCAAACTAGTTTACGTTTACATTTCTTACTTTACATTTTATTTTAACCTGGGACTGAAAACGATTCTGATACAGGAGATCATCGAATCATAGAGTATCTCAAGTTGAAAGGAGCCCATAAATGATCATGTTATACCCTAAGCCTTCATTTTTCACGTGTGTGGACGAAGCACACTTCTTTCACTGCAGTAGGCAGAGGAAGTGACCATACATTCAAGTTCCCTTTTTGGTACCTAAAAGAAGACTATGAAACTAAATGAAATCACTTTTGTGTGGCGTGGCATTGTAGATATTCTTTTCTTCTTCAATGTAATTCAGTGGGTCTCAGCATACAGCAGAATCCAATTAAATCATGATAAACATAGGTTCAAATAGGAGAGAGGGCTTTAACAAAACTAGTCAAAGCAATGGGAAAGGACTGCTAAGTGGGTCAAGGGGATAAAGCAAAATATTATGTTGTCTTTACACTAAACACAAAGGAGTCTGATGACCCGACCTTACCTGACATCTGTCGGGACCCAGATGTCAGAACATATCTGTAATGTTCGGAGTCTGGTACAAGTGGTCAGTGGCTGTATGACTTCAAAGGACAGTCATCCCCAAGCAAAATGTGTTGTATGAAGAAAACCCCTTAAGTAAATGACCTTTCTGATAAAGACCATGTTGGTATTTCAGGTAAATCAGACAGTGCTTAAAAAAAAAAAAAAAAAAAAAAGGGCAGTAAAACCCTAATGAATGCTCCTGCATTTGGCATAAAGCCAAAGAAAAATGTTGTACCACTGCTTTTCAGAGAAAGTGAAGTTACTATTCAATTCATGGGTGTGGGATAATTGTTTTGCACTTCTTTGAAGCCAAACTTTTTAAAAGGCAATTTAAAGCATCAAGTAAATTGCATGTATTTTGAAAATAAAATACCTTTTATTGACAACAAGACATTTGGCCAGGAGGAAATCTATAAAAGGAGAATATTTATAGGCAGAAGTGATAAGAGGGTTTTCTAAAGATTAGAACTCTATAAAATACAATCTTTTGGGGGGGGGTTATTTGTGATTCTTACTACATCTATTCTAACAAGCTGATTTCAGTGGGAATTTGGTTCCTGTGTGTTTATACATATATACATATATATATATATGTATATAAAACTGCCTGATTCCCCTATGAGCCCAGATCTTGGTGAATGATAGGAGTTATCAGACTTATTGACTTTATAGGGGAGATGCAGATTTTCAGTAAACTTCCTGGAATCTCTTTGCTCATATTTTAACTTTATTTAGAGTAAAGTCTTCTCCTGGATAGATAGTCTGAACAATTTAATCACTTGCAACAGCTAATATGAGGGCTTACATTGTGCACATGTCCCAGGTGAGTTGTCTGAATTTTTTCAGTCACAGATCAGCCAGTTTGTAGAACTGTGAGGCATTGTCCAGAGAATTTTTTGGCCTGGTCAGCAAACTTGTCTTTAGCCAATTACCTCATCTGCAAACTGAAAGATTACTCAGAACAAGAAATAGGAGATAAGAGTGAAGCAGTTATGGCAGAGCTCCTATTGGAGAAGTGGATGCATCATCTATGAAAAATATCCAGCTGTGTTCCAGCTAGCTGATGCTACCCAGAAACATGCAAAGGATATGCCTGAGGAATCACAAGGAGCTTTGAAAGACTTTGCTTCAACAATATCTTTTCAGAAATGTTCTTCCTCCTTACCAGGGCAGAGACCTGGAGAAAAAAGAGTTAGCACAGAAAACTAAGCTGAGTGCCAGCAGTTTCAGCAGAGGTGAAGTGCTGGGCTCACTTTATCTGGCTTTTGTGCTTGCCTAAGGCAGCCTGGACCAATTGCTGTAACACCCACTGGTACTGGCAGACAGCCTACACTCTGCACTGTAAAAGCTTTCTGGTCAACTTTTTTATTCCCTGTCACAGAGAGGGAAATAGGTAAGATGTCACTAGCAGCAACAAATGGATGATTCCAAAGGCCTTTTGCTCCCAGAACACTTAGAAGTGGGGTGCACCCTAGTTGAATATGTTGGATAATTGATAGAATGGTTTTATATTGAAGGCTGAGCACCAGAGGCCAGAACTGATGTGCTACCAGGTGGTTATTTGGACATAAGTGCTATGTTTTCTTCAGGGAGATGAGATTGTCAATTTTTTGCATGTAAAAATGTCAGTTGCTTCTGCATTCCAGATGCCTTGGTGATACAATTATCTCTTTCAAATTTTAAAAAAAAATTTATCAGTACAACATAGACCAATTATGAACACAAAACAACTGTGACCTGGAGGTGGATTAAAAAGATGTTATTAAATTCAGTTTTGCCCTCCTGATTTTCATGTCTGTGAGAGGGTACTTAACTCAAACTGATTGCCTATCAACATCGTAAACAAATCCACATGTTGATCATGTCAGAATGTAAAAGAGATTAATTATTTAATAATTTTTTTCCTAATACTCCTCAACAATGTGTAGATGCCACAATGTGGCAGTGATTCATATACATGGAATAGGCACCAATCTCTCCTGGCCTACCAACTGCTGCTGTAAAAGGTTGGGAAATTGCTAATGTACATACATTGTATAGCCTATAGCTAAAATGGCACTAGATGCCTGTGTTTAGGTACCTGAATATCTTCCAATGCATCATTCATCAATGTGAGTAGGAGACTGAATTTATGAGTTCAGAATTTCAAGATTTATTTGTGTAACCAGTAGCTATGTACACCCTAAGTAATTAAACAGCTTATACCTTAAGTCATGCTCTTGATATTCTGTAAAATACAGAAGAAAGGTATGTCTAGCATTACATCTGGTAACAGGTCCTTTCCCTTTGCAACAGTGAAGTATTTCAAATAGTCACTTTTCATTCCTCAGACTTAAGAGCAAAATGGATGATGACATTATTGCTGAGCGAGAAAGAAAATATGCATACCAGTAAGAGTGTGTCAGGAGATTGCTAATTGCTGTGTCAGTAGATTGCAAAGGGTTCAGTTTCTCAGTGAAGGGCAGAGACTACATTCTTTAAAACTACACAGATGCTGAGGAAAAGCTGAGTGGCTGAGGAAAAAAACCAGAAATTAGGAACAACACAAAAGCTGATTTCTCCACCTGTAGAAAAGATAATCTTCCAAAGGTGTTTAGAAAATAAAACACATTTTTTTCTATTGCCTCAACCTCTTTAAATAGTATATCATCATTTATGAAAAACATCTGCCAAGGAGTGACAGGACTGAAATGTGGAAAGAGCCCTGGTTTTGTTCTATTATCATCAGTTTCTATCTTCCCTTCTTTGATGCTGAAACAGTTGTAGCACAGATCAGAAAAATAAGGTTAAGAAATTACCACAGTCAGTGTTTTCCAAGGTATATATATTCATTTTTTAAATGAACATAAGAGCTTTTCTCTGTTTTGAGTGAATGACAATCATCTCCATCTTCAGAGGCAGTAACCATTACTGCTGGGAGGGGAACAAAGTTAGAAGACCCAGAGGTGACATTCAATGCCAGAGACTGCCAGAATTGTTTTAGGTGTATGTGGACAGTACAGTTATTTTCACAAATATGTTCTGTATTTTTCTACGTGGGCAGGCAGAAATGATCTCTTTCCTGAGGCATATACTTCCTAAATAAGGTAGGCCACTTCTAAACTCACCTGTCAGCTTTAAACAAGGTAATTTTCTTACTTTGCAGACTGAACCAAATCCACTGTGACTGGGCCTCCAGGTGAGGAAGAACAGTCAACGGCACAGACACTGGCAGGGATAGAGTGGAACACAGAATGTCAGTGGGTAAATCTATACTTATCTTTTTGTTTGCTTTTTTTTCCTATAGGCCAAAAGGGTTCCGCAAACATTGTCTGAAATACTGAGAACTGGCAAATATAGGATTTACATGCAATTTTTGTGAAGAATCTCAGATAACTTATGCTGCAGTTTGTCAAGTTCCACGAGGTAAAATAATATCATAAGCAAAGGAAGATGTATGTTCAGCTGCTATAGAGCATTTTGATGATAGCTGAGAACACCTTCTGCAGGCTGAGACATGACACACACAGGTTGTCAACTAGGGAGTAAACACCTTCTCTTTCCAATTATTCTGGATGAATTTTGAAATGTTTGTGTGAGTAATTTCCAAAGGTTTTGTATGATTTTCAAAAATACATGAAACCACAAAGCAAAGGCAATTTGGTAGGAATCTATGAGCCTTTTAAAAGCACAGAAGCAAGCACCCACTCTTGGGCTGTGCACACATGGTTTTTCCATAGAATGAAAGGCCCCAGTCATGGACTAAGCAGAATCATGAATTAAAGATGGGAGAAACCCATTAAGTCATACAATTTGTTCCCAGAGTACAAGCTAGTTTAGTCTAGGTCCGAGTGTCCTACACAATGGCATTTCTAACTACCTCCCAAGAGACCATTACTAGATGTCTTATTACTCCCCAAGCTTCCTTAATATTGTGTTTTATCTTTCTTTCACGATGTTATCTAACAGCTCCCTGCTGCATCCTCTTCTGTCAGAACAGATCTCCCTCACCTTTTTATCTTGATTGTTTTGGAATTGCAGACTGTCACCTCTTTCAAAGTATGAAGAAAAAAAAGGAATTCTTAGTGATGGAGAAAGAGACACTGGATATGCACTTGACATGAGTTTGCAACATAATATTCAGCAAAACCAAACCAATAAAAATTTGGCATGCATAAGGAATTTCTTCATATAAAGAAGGAGGTAAGAGATTTTCCCATGTGTGTATGTCTCTAATATGATGAACAGTCAATTCAACTAATGTCTCTTTGTCCAGCACTGACATAGCAGACTATATTCGCTTTCAGAAAAACAAACAAACAAAAAACCACCACTCCTTCTCCCTCAAAAAAACCCCCAGCTTGCTGAAACAAAAGTCTTTTGGAAACACAATAATAAAAATGTTACAAGGGGAAGGCTTGGGGATTTTTATTGAAGAATTATCCTGTCAAGAAAAAAAATAGTATCTTGTCACCTGTCACTTCTGCTGGATCAGTCTACTTCTTTTTACTTGTCTCTTCATACCAATTATTTTATAGCATGGTGTATGGAAATACCAGTCCCTGAATACATATTGTTCAAATTGACTAAGGGTAATACTCAAGAAATATTTTGTTGTGTGGCTGTCTGGAAGGCAGTATCTTGAGATAACTACAAAAAGAGACTAGAGGGAAGCAATGAAGAGCAGAAAAAGACAGGATGAATGAAGGGAAATCTTTCTCCCAAGGGAGAGCTAATACAGGCCTGCTGGGCTCTTGAGTCAATAGGAGGTACCACAGTTGTCCTAGTCAGACAGATGAAGCTTTTATACAACAACAAGGAATCCCGTTCTGTCAGTGAGAGATGATGTAAGAGGTCTTTGCATCATTCTGTGACTCACTAGTAATGTTTCTGTTTACTGATTTGAATAAATCAGTTGAATAAAGTTAGCCAGGTGATGTACTTCTACTAAATGCTCTGCTGTGAAATAGCCACTTTGAAGGTTCCTTGCTGATAAGCAGTGATTAAACACTCTGATCACAAGCTGTAGAAAACCATAGGTCATAGCTTGTTTATGCTGCTCCCCAGAAAATGCTTAGAAGACCAATGACAAGACTTTATACGAGCAGGGTAAAGAGCGCAATATAGATATAATTCAAAGCACTTGACTATTTTTAGTTTCTAGTGTGCCTAAAAACAGGATTTGAAACATTATGAATCAGAAAAATCAGAACAGGATGCAATTTATCCTGCAAGACCGACAATGTTAGCCTAAAGACTTCTTTAATGTGATCTTAATGGCACTGTACTGACATTCATCTGATGTGAATGATTTTGTTTAGGCAGACTAACAAAAAAAAAGGCACAGAGCCTGCACTGTGGTTACAAATGAGTATGATCCCAGAAGCAGATAAGTAGCTGATTTGCTCCAAAAGGGGCAGGATCTCAAAATACATTCATGGTGGGTGAGACTTTTTTAATCTCCAGCCAAGAGTTACTATATTTTCTCCTTCTGCTACTAGGCAAAATGTGCCTGGATATTTTACAGTGTGTCATAAATTAAAGAACACCAAAGGGACCTTTCCTCTTTATTATAGCAATCCACACCAAAACCACAGTCTGATTTTATATTGTAAATAAAACAACATATCTGGTTTCTAATTCCAGCGAGCTGAGCAGCTAGTTGTTAATGTGGCCCTGGAAAAGCATTTCATGCATGATTTAAGAAGCTGAGTGTAGATAATTGTATCTGAAATTATACCACTAAAAATATAGTCTGGTAAATGAGAGGTCAAGTACTGGCTTCTGAGGGATGGAAGGAGATTCCTTCATTGTTTGTTGCATGCAATTTCTAAAGAAGTGTTTCTCAAATTCTGGTTTACAACTAGGAAGTTATAAAAGGTTTCAAAGACTTAAGGGGTGGGAGAAGTATGTACAAGTTCTATTCCTCTAACGTGGAGAATGACGAGTGAATACGAGTGGGTTGTAACACCTGGCTGGGTACGTTTATCTTAGCCAGAGAATTGCTACCTACCTCTCCCTGCTGGCAGTGGTTTGGTTCTTCCTCGGCAGAAGAATTGACTCAGAGACTGACAGGCCAAAAAGTTGAGAAAGTTTACTTGAGAGAAGACATTACTCAGAAGCAATTGGCAAAGCGAGAGCTGAACTATTGCTTTGAGTTTGGCACAGGGGCAAGGTCCCTTTTCCCAGCATGGAGGGGGCAGAGGAGGAACAGTGATGACAAGGGGCAGTCCCAAGACAGGTATTCTACTTGCCAACTCTGCTGTTAGACAGACGGTCAAGGTCTAAAAAAAACCAAACAAATCAACCTCTCCTCTAAAGCTTAATAAAGAAGTATTATTCAAAAATTCCCTTTATGCTGCAAAGTAGGAAAAGCTGTTTAAGCTAACACATATAAATATATATGTTAGGTGTCTGTGTTACTCTCAGTGCTCTGAGTTGCTATAGCAGGAACCACTCACTCTCTGCCATGGTAAAGAGAACAGACATCAAAGCAAGGAACAGAGGCCAGTGAGAAGTTGCAAAGAACAGTAGCAAAGAAGTGTGGCAAAGCTACAAAAAGCAGATAAGCAACTTAGCAACTGTTCAGATTAGGTCCTGTTACCCAACAGATTTTATCAATTGAGGGCTGCTACTTTAATGATATTTCAAAGTAGACAAGAACTGACCCAGCAGTTGTCACATTAGAAGAAAACTGATTCTAAAATAGTTTGGTATTTGCTTTAGGCATTAGGTGTTGTAAATCATCCTGTTTACCTAACTTGTTGGAATTTTCTTTCTTCCCCCCACCCTTAAATAACAACGTTAAGTGGTCTGTGTTTGCAAGTGGCTCATTTTGAACATCAATTCAGATCTGTTATTCTAAGTTCCTGGGTGGAAGCTTAACTGGTGTGTTTGTTGTGATGCTCCACATTTGAATGCAGTCCTTCCTGATGCCAGTCAAGCCCTGGTAGAAAGCTTGTACTAGAACCACAAGGCTATTGCATAAAAGGGAGTCACCAGTCAGACAAGTCTGGTCTAGGAGCTTACAGTTGGCTCTGGGCCCTGTGGTGTGAGCATTACTTAGCACTCTAGATCTCCCTGCACTGTCTGTACAGGAGTTAAGAGCCTTGGCAGCAATTCCGAGCCATATTTGTCCTTTGCATATCCTATTAGTGACTTCAGCTACTGTGCAGCGTAGCGGCAGGAGTCTAGCTACCTTGTTCCCTGACAAAACGGGCAACTGCTCCAGCCATGAAGCAACTGTTCCTGCTCTACAGACTCCCATAGGCTAAACTCATCCGCCTTTACCATCTGGGAGCAATCTGCCAAAGTGATTTGAAGAGACTTTCATATTATGGCCCTTCTGCAGAAGCTACACAGTTGTGCTCATTCAGAAGCAGCAGAGGCTACAAACAATATTGGTAATATCTAAACCTTAAGCTTAAATTGATCTTCTTGTACTATTATCTATTGGAGCAAGTTCTGTGTAAGGTTTATAGGACCCCTGAGAGCGCGTAGGCAAGTGTTTCCATTAATATACAAATATCTTAGTTCCAAAAATAAATAAAAGCAATGAAAAATGTTCCAATGGTACATCCACTCAACTCTGGATCTTTTGCCACATGTTTCACTTTTGTCCAGATTCTAGCATTAGAGAGCAATGGGCATGCTGACTTCAAAGCACTTTGAACTTTCCTAAGTTTTGAAGTCACAGCTGAGTCAGAAAATCTGTATCTTTTTCATGTGTAGCAAGAAAGATTTTAAATGCTGGTTTTAGATGTCTGCAAAACAAGGAGGGAATGAAACAAACTCGATGAGTGTGACTTCATACAGCTGTATTTGAGGGGAGACGCAAGAGTTCAGAAACATGCTGATGAGGTTTATCTACATTCTTTAAACTGATCATTTCCACATTTTTTTCTGCTTAACAATAATATTCTTGGTCAGAAGATCCTGTGATTTTTATTTGACTTTGTAATATTAAAATTTGAATACAAAGTTAGCAATTTTTTTAATGCCTGAGAATTTCCTTTTACTTATTTTGTTAAGAACTATTGAGGGACTGAAAATAAATTTGAGCCATAAAGCTAAGTACATAAAAGTTTACATACTGACAAAAAGTCTAGGTCTGAAGTTGAACGCAGATCCTTCTTTATACTGAATGAGGCATCACAGCCTCTTATTATCCTTTTAAGGTTTGATTAGATGCCAGTATAATTAGAACATTCTTTGGCACTTATCATGTGTCTTCATGATCACAGGCTGCTTTGTGTGAATGCATGTGCATGTTATGCAGCAATGCTACCACCACACACCATGGACTCACAAATGCTATACCATTTTGTCCAGTAACTTTAGGGACTTCTGCAAGCAAAGAACTGTTTTATTTAATGATTGGCACTACTGTGAACTCCTACCAGCTCTTGGCATTGTATTTGAAGCTCTACAAGTAGAAAGTCATTCTGCTCTTACTCCACAGTTCTATTTATAACTTGGAAGTGCAACTTGCAGTTTTGTAGAAAAAGGTCTCAGAGACACCTATGATTTTAATGTTGATGAGAACTTGGAAAATATGTGCTTTAAAAACCTATATAGCAGCATGGACAGCTAAAAATCAAAAGGAATAAACTCTCTGATAAGGCCATTTATAGCATATTTCAGCTGCAGAGATTCTTCATCTACTGCAGATGTAAAACCAAGTATGAAAGTCATGCTGTTTTGTTTCATTTGTGGGCTTTTACATTTAAACCTCCATCCAAAATGGATTACATTTACCCTCTAGAGAATAAAAAAGATGCTGATGAAGAGCTGAACAAGTGTCTAATTGCTGGGTCACAGACTGCCCTGGGCACATCCAGGCAATTATGATCATACATAACCTTCAAAACAGTGTTAAAATATCTGCTGAAGTTATTAATTCCTGAATGTTGTTCACAATTTTATTTATATCCAGGCTGGATTCAAGAGAAGATAAGAGCCTGTTGGCTTTGGTATAAATCATAAAAATATTTAGGGTCGAGGAACTCTTTCTCAAAGACTCTCTGCTTTGGAAACTAAAGTGTATATAGCTTTATTTAATGCTAATAACCTTGTCTGCTGGACATTGGATAGAAAGGTCAGGTTATGGAGAAGAAACTCCATTATCCCATTGACTGATCACATTTTTGATTTCACATACACAGTTGTTGATGGCTTACTATTATGGTTCTTCTTTACCTGTCAGGAAGACAAACGTCAAGAGTTTGCTAAAGTGGAAGAATGGGTGTTTCTCTATAGAGCTGGCTCAGATTCTCTGGTAAGTAATCAAAGTGAGTATTGGTCCCTGGAAAGAAGGAAAATGAAATAGGGGAAAACAAACAGTGCCCCATGCTAGAACTTATTACATGTTCAGATTTTGTAAAGTGTACAGTGGGTGGAATTTCAGTATTAGTTTTAGATGTCAACATTTATTCTAGATGCCTAAAACTGTTTTGGTCTATTATTACTTATTTAGGACTACAAGTGTCAGCTATAGAGAAGGATGCTTAGGCAGAGAGGAAAAAAGGTAGGAAGATAATTTGTCAAATTCATCAATGAAAGAATAAAAATATTAAAAGTGGAATCAGGCTCTTACTCCAGACAAAACCTTTAACCTAACTTACTAAGCTAGTTCTCAGATGAACAAAATCACCTGAAAATAAAGCAGCTCTCAGATTAAGTGTGTGAGTGGAAAAAATAGTTGCTCATGAGGAAAATCTTCAAAAGTTTTCCAAAGCTTCAAAATCTTTTCAAATAGCTCAAAAGAACTATTTGGGAAAGCTTCCCTCTGACAGAGCCTTGAGTAATTGATGACTTCTACCAACAAACTGCCTGACTCTACCAACATCACTGAGCTTTTGATGCAGTGGCCTACTGCAAGTTAGGGACCACCATGGTCGTTAACTTCCATGTTGAATTAGAAATAGAACCAAGCTTCATTAATCATAAAGAAAATGGATTTCTCCAGAAGAAAGCATCTCTCTCCTTCAAACAAAACTGGACAGTGAGGTCCTATGCTTCTGGGAATAGGCTGATGTGTGTCTTGAAACTTTTAACAAATGCAACAGACTACAAAAAAAGTATGACCAGTGTTGCTTATATTATTGCTTGATTATTTCCAGATGTTACTTAATAGATTTGAAGTCTTGTTGAATTAGTCCAGTATCTTGGTATGTCTTTTTGTACTATGCAAGAACAGTAAGCCACAGGACTGACATACAGAGTTCACAGCCTAGCACGGATTCTGGATAAGACGTGTCAACGCATTACAAGACAATAGTGTAGTTGAAACCAATTAAATTCATCTTCTCATTAAATTTGGTAAACCGCATGGGGGGTTACAGTGAAACATTTGCTTCAGCATTACACTTGATTTTAAAAGGTTATCATGCAAAGACAACGTAGCACACAGAAAACAGCAATATTAGTAAATAGAAAGAAACAAAAAGAATTGTTTCCTTAACTTAAAGTCACTATTTATGAACCGGCAGTAAACAGTGAATAGGTTACTAATCGCCAGCTACAGATCACAAAAGAGAACATGCTTCTTTCTAGCAGCATCTATGCAGAAATCATTCCTACCTCAAAACTGTTCAACTGTGAATTTACTGTGACTAAGCAATGAATATAAGAGCCTTCCAACTACTAATTGTGGCTTACTATTTACAAACTTTATTTATAAACTCATTTTCATGCAAGTATAAAATACTAATTCCATGGACAAATACACATTTGTTCACCACTCTAAATTATATACATTGTATTTGCATCTAATATTCAGAGAAGTGCAAAGTCCACAGTGACGTAAATAACAAGTTTTGTAAACTATTAGATGACAAGCTCTCAAAAGATAGTAGTAACAGTATGATAATGTACTTTTGTTGTATACTGCTGAAATCAAACATTTTTGCAGTAAAAGAACATACATTTCAGCTACATTCAAGTGATTATTTTATTACCATGTATTATGTCTTACAAACTTCAGTGGAGATGAGCAAGAGCGCTACAGAACCATACGTTAATGCGAGAGGTGTATTGCATGGTATGTGCAGGCATAGCAAAGGAGAGATAAGAACTGGAAAGAAAAACAAGGTAAGAAAACTTGTACAAAAATGGACAGTAATACTGACTAACACTGGGTTATAATCTTACTTAAAGCAGACCTGAAGGGCTAATAGAGATCCAATTCAGAAACACCTGTGCACTGTAGGTACAGTTTGGTGCAGATCAAGAGTGCACTAATACAGTCAACGTTTTACGCTTAAGATAATGCACAAAATACGCTGATATGCATATAAACAACTAATTTGTTTACATTAAGTAGAGCAGCACAGTTTTAGTACTGCATCCTTGGCACTTAGTGATAGGACAACATGTATTTGGTTTAACTAAATTCACAAACAGGATATATACTGGTTTTGTAAGATGGAAAACATACATTATCCCTTTGAACCTTCCAGTTTTACAGCATTATTCTAATTTTCAAGTTCAAATGCCAACATGATACACTAGCTAGATATGGAAGACGTTTCAGATATTGGCTTAAAACAAGACCTTCAATAAAAAAAAATTACAGAATCAAAAATTAATTCAAATGATACTAAGTAAATCTGTTACTGATGTAATTTGTGCTGAAAACAAATTCTGAAACTTTAAAAGAAAAAAGCAACCTCGTAATACAACCCACAATGTCTTTACGGGTTTTTCCTGAATAGTAATTGCTTCCTTAATGTCCCTTTCATATATGGTAATTTTACTTAAAAGAACTGCTGAAGTTATTAATCTGAACATTTGTAACTGAGTTAGAAGTTTGGCCTAGCATATCATATCACACAGAATGGAAGAAAATATGCTCTTCTTCAAAGGAGCATGTTTCAGCTATGAAAGAATTCCAGTTTTATGTGATTGTCCTTTATTAAACAATATTAACAACTGTCTGGAGAGAGTCAACTTACTTTTGCCTGTTTAAAACAAACTGGCTAAATTGCCATTTTATATTACATATAACAAATGTAATACAATTGTTCTTAACATATGGTGATGTAACACTTTAAAATTAACTGTTTAAAATATTTTACAAAGACATTTTATTATATATGAACTATACAACACACAAGAGTATGAAATATTTTGAACATATACACACTTCTGTATTTTTTATGTAGACTATTATTTTGCACCAAACATTGGTGTCAGCAATTTAACAATCCTCTCAGATAAAAGCAAAACGAAACCTCAGAATGTTTAGTGGATGTGTTTAGGTTTTTTCTTTCCTGAAAATAAAACATATTAGAAGGAGAATTTCTCTAATGACTTTTCTTTCCCCAATTTCATATTTTGGACAAAGTTTTTCAAATGGATCAACATACACAAAAAAGAATAACCTCTTGCAGTGCAATTTGCCAGAGATAAAGTTTAAACCAAAACTGACTCTTTCCCCACTAGTAACATTGAAAATGTAATCCTTTTCAATATCCGTTTTAATGAAAATATTTGCATAGAGCAGCCTTGTATTATTTCTAAAGAACATTATGAGCGTTTTAACACAAGATAAGGCACATGTTTTTCAGCATTAATAATCTAAAACTAATCCTGAGGATCTGCTCCTCCCCCTCAGCAAAATCTGCTTTTTTAATATACCCTGTATTACCTGAAGAAAGCAGAAAAGCAGTATAGAATAAACCCAAACTCTTTAGCTGAACTAAATTCAGAACATCAACAACTCCTGATAATAGTGTAACAAATCCACAGATAAAGAGTTAAGTCACTCTCTAAACAAATTATCGTTAGAGGGAAAGAAAAAAGATACAGCCAGTAGCACTGTAGATGTTAGCTAAAAGTTCACAGACTACGGATGACATTTATAGTGAGTTTTGCTAAAATAAGCTCCCATCAGAAACAAGGTAGCTAAATTGTGAGGCACTTAAGGTTGACATGAAAAGGAGGAATGCAAGGGGTCTGTTTCATAGAAAACCTGAAGTTGCATATCATATCCTTGTATTAAGCCTTCTATTAAAGTGCTAGAAATGGAGACTTAAAACAAAAGGATTTAAATACAAAATAAGTGATTAAAGAGCTTAGTATGCATTAAAATGAAGTGCTTTTGACTCTTATGAATTTAGAGCTTTTTAATAGATTTTAAAAAATAAAGTTTGGAAATAATCCACGTGTGAAATCATCTTCCTTGTGCCATCGATGCTATTTGTAAAGTGCCCAATTATTTTCTAAACAACAAAACCATTTGCCTTATCTTATGTTGTATAGCATGACATACTGTGTAGTACATATGTAATCCATACTGCAATGACACAGTCAATCTGATGGAAAACAGCACATGCATACTTTTAGTCAGAAGTTTAATTCCACCTGTCACACTAAAAACCCAGGTCTTAGATTACATATCCACCAGTATATAGTGCAACCAACCTCGTATTCTCCAAATGTAATTTAGCTGTTAAAGTCTGATGCTCAAAGAGAGACTTATCAAGCTTTTCCTCAGAGCAGCCTGACGCCCAGACAAAATCACAGATGGAGCTCTAGATCTGAATCACATAAATCCACTAGATGCCAAATCTGAGAAGGATCTGGGTTCTTTCGGATGATGATGAGGTTGAAGATGTGTGGCAGTCTGTGCATTACTGATCACATCTAACTGAGAGGGATATGATTCATTTACGTTTCCTCCATTGAAACTGTTTGGGAACTGGCAGGAGAAAAAAGAGAATATAAATGGTTAGTGTGGGAAACCAATTTATTTATAAGTATTTAAAAATCCTCCTAGAGACCCATACTGGATGAAATAATCTTAAAATACATTGATTAGCTGTAAAACTTTTTCTTTTTAATGATAAATGAGAAGTTAGTTTGCATTAAAGCAGGGACTGAATCATCATGAAAACTTACCCATGCTGAAGTCAGCAGAAGCCCTACTTCTGGCTAAGTAAAAAACCAGTTCTATTATCTAAAGCATAATATAGTTTCCATTTCTAGCAAGTACAGTCTGACTGAGCACTCCTAACTGTCACATTCAGCTGTTACGTTTTAAAAGGAACCTATTTACATCTTTCCATGTCTGCAATGGCATCCAGATTTTACAGCTCTTCCAGGAATGCACATGCAGTCCTATTGGTAAGCTGAAGTGCACTGCGTTCAATCCACTGGCTGAACTACCGCAGGGCGGGTTTTTTTGACAAAGGGTCTTCATATTGACAACGCCAAGTAAGAGCAATGAATGGCTTTCATCAGTTTTAACATAATTGTTCATAGGATTATTTTAATCAACTGATGTAATGCTTCCTGTCATGCTATGGAAAAGTCACTTTATCTACAAAATACTCCCTTCAGTAAAAGACAAATGCAAAGAAAATACAACAAAGTATTTTAAACATTTCCATCATCTCTTCAAGAGTAGCTTATATCTTAAGTACTCATTCATTCAAGATTTGTCCTCGAAAACATGTCTTACAGATTCATTCATTCATTCATCTATCAAAATATGCTGGGGTTTGGTTCTTTTTTTCCTTCAACATAAGCATTGAAATGTGACTAACTGTGCACAGTTCTGCTAAGTTTTTAACAACAAGACTATAGCCATGTGAATTAAGTTTTTAATCAAGGTTGACATACTTTTAAAGACAGCTACGACAGCATACCTTAGGATTACTTTTGACAGAAGCAGATTACTTCAATATTCTTCAACAAGATGACCATGCTCATTTAAATTTTTAAGAACATTCTTGACACAGAATCTAGTACTTAAGAAGTACTAGTACTGCTTAATAAAGGAATACTGACCCCAAACAAGCAGCCAAACTAGGCCTTTCTGTCCACATCCATCACTGAAAATGATTTTAGACTACATTGGATATGATCCTACCACAATTACAAGTTAGGCAGAAGGCAGATGACCACAACAGACCCTTCTGCCTTTCTAATCCTCTAGTCTTTTCATGTAGAAATCAATGGGAGTTAGAAGTCTGAGGAAAGGATAGCAATCATGGCTTGTGCAGCAACATCTGTCCTCTCTCTAGACTCTAACCCCTGACAGGGATGTCAGTGTGCTAAATCCAGCCACAAAGACTGTCCTACTTTGGTTTGGCTGTGTGAACATAGGCTCAGACAGCAGTATCCTATCTGCTTAGTCGCATGAGGCTTCTGCTTATGCAGTGCTACGCAGCCCCACAAAGCACAGGAATACCCTAACAAAAAGGGCTGAATTTGCCTCTGGACAACTTAAATAAAGATAATTTTTCACAAAGTGGCCTTTGTTCATTTTTTACAACAACAAACTAAATGCAATATTGTTATTGCAGCACAGCATTCTTGTAAATATGAAGCAATAGACAATATCTTTTTCAGAGGTGCTGTCTTAGTCATTAAACTTTTTACAGGTAGATGTGAAGAAAATGTAAGGAAGAAAATAACAAAAAGGGGTCATGATTAAGGTAGTGTAACAACAAAATAATCTGCAAAATGAATGTAATTGAAACCAAATATTAAAAATAAAGAAATGAGAAATGGAATTGTGAATGCACTTGTTCAAAACTGATGTATCACACCGGTATAGCTTTTGTGAAAAGAGCAATTCTTTGTCGTTATACAGGCAAACTTGGATGACCCTGGAACTGCTCTGCAATCCTATTATCAAGCACTACGAAAGACTAATAACACTGATACAGCCAGGCAACATACAGCCATGCAGTGCTCAAGTTCACACACTGCAGTTCGTCAAAGTCACTTCACGCTATTTCAGCCCTTGGGCACTCAGGGAGAAGCTATTCATCTTGCTGAACTATTCTGTATTTTAGGTAAATTTCTGCAATTCTGCAATTATTTTTTTTTCCAGTAGCGAAGCAGTTTTCAAAGGGTATGTTTTGTACTTGTATTAAGCATATCAAAAACCTGGATATGTTCTAATTGCATTCCTCACCTTTGCCTTGCACAGGTTAAATGCCAATTAATACTTTAATTCTGTAAATGCTTATGCATGTGCATAAGCATTTGCAGGATCAGTACTTCAGAACATTAACTCATTGAGGAAGGAAAAACAAAGAATTGTAGCTCTGTACTTGAGCAGCATTAACAGAAATAAATGGTACAATTGAAAGTACTTCAACAAAGGTTATTCAGTATCAGGAATTTGTAATTATTTTTTTATTTTCAAGTTAATTTTACCTATGAAGTACTGTATTTAAAACTGTAGTGTGTGCTACTGCCAGGGTGCTCTCTTCTAAAGCTTTTATTGTGCATTCTCCTTTGTGAAAAAGGTCTAACTTATTGCAAATATAACTTTTTCCTACTCTCTTGTCTTCAGCAGATAATTCAGACAGCAGCTTGAGGAACTAGTTGACTTTCACTGAGAGCAATATATAATTTTTTTTTTGCAGTAATATTGTGTGCAGGAGTACAATAGTTCATATTTCATGCCATTCCTATATTATAATCTAATACTTTCAGTAATCCTAAAATCATTGAGGAACCTGAGTAGCTAGAGAATACTAACACTTTAAAAACAAGATTTTTTTTTCATACTTACAACATATTTAATGAAAATCAGTGTGCCAAGCAATATTACTGACATCAGTCCACTCCTCTAAAAAAGGTGTATAAACAAATTCCAAGCTTTTGATCAATCTACTTTTGTTTTGTTCCTACCAGGAAAATTACTGGTAGGTACAACAGACCAGTTCACTCACTCTTGATTAATATGGCCAACGAGAGCTATCAGGCTGCAGATACACATACATATAAACTTGACCAAATGCAACTCTCCAATATAATGAACAAATAAAGCAAAGACATTCACACACTGCTAAACCATCTGTCTCAAACTCAGCAATTCATTCATGACAAACTCTGCACCCTCTTAGCCACCCAAAACAATATAAACTCAATTCAAAATGCAAGCAATGCAGCAAGGCTGTTTACCATACCTTGTTCACCAATGTTTGTTGTTGATTTGTCATTATAGGATCATATTGCATTTGATCCACGCAGCTGGGCTGTGCCTGGTACATAGAAACAGCGCCTGCATAGCAAGTTTGAGGAGTTAGCATAACCGACTCAGAGTTTATCCCACACTCAAGATTTTCAGGGACTTGCTGCAAACAACTGAGAAAATCCTCAAAGTTGGAAGAAGCAGAATAGGTCGATCTGTCAAAAGCTGATGCAGGGAAATCCATTTGAGCAAAATTAGAAAGCTGTGGCATCATTACTGTGGGTTGCTTATAAGGAATAAACTCTTGCCTACACTCATAAGGAGAAGTGTTCACTTCTGATTTGTAAGAGAACTCAGATGCAGTGGCATGCATGCCAGGGAACATGTATTGCTGGGGCTGCTGCTGCTGAGAGCAGCCAAGAGGCATGCTGATGCCAGAGCTCCAATTTGTGAACATCCCATTGACTTGCATATGTTTCATCTTTTGACAGAGCTGCTGCTGTTGTTGCTGTTGTTGCTGCTGCTCCACGAGCTGTTTCTGGTGCTGATGAAGTTGATGTGGATCTAAGTCTTGCTGTACCAAGCAGCCTTCATTCTGGACCAATGGCTGCTGCTGGTTACACTCTGAATATAAAAAGTCAGATTTATTTAAGGAATCCTGAACATAAGTCAGGATTTCATCAGTTATGTTGATGTCCCCAATGTCATCCACATCAGATAATTCAGTTTTAAAGAACTCCTCATCCTGCTGAATACACTTTAGATCTTCAAAGTCAATACCCAGATTTTTCATTATGCTGTACAAATCACTGGTTTTGTTATCCTGAAAGAGTGCTGCACTGTCTTCAGGAAGTTCAACAGTACTGTCCTGGGAACACTCCATCAGCTCCCGTTTGAGAATGTTGTGACTTCCAGCAGGTAGGAGATTATCTGTCCAACCACTGCTAACAACACCGCCCAGTTCATCCCTACTGTCCGCAAAGAAGTTCCGCTCAAAGGAAAGTTTATGTGATGCTGGAGGGCACAGATAAACAGACTCATCTTGCCTTAACATGACACCGAGGAGGGAGTTTGGATCAACAGAATCATTGTGTAGCGTTGCTTTGGCTCCTTTTCCCGCTGTGCTTTTACTCTTCGTCTGAGAGGGATCCATAAGGCTTGACATAGGGAAAGATACCTCATATAACACAGCCTCACCAGTGGCAAACATGAAGGGCAACTTCATGTTACGCTTCCGTAGATGTTCTGCCCCTTCTTCATCTCTGAAAATAAATCAGATATGTGCTATAATACTGCACTACTAAACAGTTACCGTAATCTTTTTGTCCTCCGGAATTAATATAAAAAACCTGAACTATTCTATTTGTAGGCATTTTTCAAATTCCTGCCTATTCCAGCTCAACTTGCCTGAGTTAAACCAACAGGCAGATTATGAAATAAGGAGCTTATAACTGTAATACCACATTTACATATTACATTTCTAATTAAATCTAGATAGCATACACCATTTTCTGTGCATTATGGGCTGAAATAAAAATAAATGGGCTTTGTTCCATGCATTACGCTTTTCCTGGTGTAGCAAGTAAATGAATACTTGAAGTATCTCTTTTTCTCCATTTTTACAGACTCCTTAGCAAAATTATTTAACCTGTATGAAAATGCTGAATTCTATATTAATTAGAAGTCAGTTCAACACCATAAAGGACTGAATTTCTTTATATTATTTGTTGGTGAAATCCAGCTGCAGTTGGATTTCTCAGTTTTTGCTAATGAAGATACCGAACTAAAAATAGGGTGGATGGAATAACTTTGTCCTTGTACCACTGCCCTTACTCTCTACATGAAATCAATGTCTAAAGTTTTACTCAAAAACAACTATGCCACATAAGTACTGAAATATCAGAATTTTTTTAAGTGTTTGTTAGCAAATTTAAAGGTTTTCTTTTTGGAATTCAGAATCTAAAGGGTGTTTATTAAAAACAAAGAAATCCTTTCTGAATATAAACAGTTTCAAAAGGTTTCAGTTTTTGAAGTATACTACTTCATGCAGTAATGACTTACGTAAGAGGTCTTTGCGTGGCAATGATGTAATCTGGTCTTCCATTTTTGTAGACAAGACGAGCATTTGCCTGTACCCAGGCCCATCGATTTTCTTTGGTTAGAAGCCTAAATACAGTCATTCCACTCTCACCTGTCTTCATCACTAGAGTTAAAGAGTAAGCATACTGTTTACTGTCCAGCAAACAAAACCACGAAAATCTCTATGACAGTCATAAAAGCAATCCCATCTATGTAGCAATTTTACAAATCTCATGTCCTCAATCACCCAATTCTGTGGGGCACTAATGCATTTCCAGTGAAACAGGATGACTGATCACTTTAAGAGGTCTAATTTACTGGTAAAATAAAAGTCTAAAGTGCAAGCAATTGTAGGATATCCACTACAGACTGGCAGCATTCTGTATTGAGCTTCATCCTTTATTTCTTCAATAACACAAATGAATAAATATTAGAACTTGTAAGTGACAAAAGCCTAAGACTCTCCTGTTTCCAAAAAGTGACTATTACTTAAGCAGTTAGAAAACACATTCGTTCTGAATCCAGTACTTTCACATTTTGACTGGTTAATGCAGAGGTACTTCAAAATCTATTTTTCACTCACACTACCACCTCACTAACAATGCTTGATAAACATATTACATTTTCATTGTATATTGTTGAAAAAAAAGTATTTCTAGATAGAAAAATTAAATAAAAAGTATTAGAAGCTTAAGAATCCTAACCAAAAATAATCTTGGATACAAGACCTCTTTTTTTAATCTTAGCATCCTAAGTGGAGCAAAACCAGTTTTAAGACAAAATTTCAAACCATTCATTCTGAAGTTTCATCCCATTCTATTCTGGAACCATTTCTTCCTTATTCTTTATGAAAGAAACAAAACCACTGACAGGCAACAGTGACTGAGCTATACCCAAAACAGAAAATGTGCTTAATAAAGGCTGAGAACTAACATACTGAAGGAGCTATTTAACTTTATATAAGGGAACAAAAGAAAAAAACACTTTCAAGAGAAGTCAGTAGAAAAGAAGAAGCACAAAAATGTCCTGAAGATGACTGTAAATTCCAAAGACAAATACGCTACAACCAGCAAAAAAGTAAAACCAAAGTCCACTAAATAGTTATAGATTAGATAGTTGATACCTATTTCCTTAGCTTAAAACATCATACTTCTCTCCATAAAACGTTAGTTAAAGCAAATTAAGCTGTCAAGAATCAAAACCAGAAATGGGTAGGATACTAGCATGTTAAATTACAGATTAATTTCTGGTAAAAATCTTATACCAGTGTCAAAAGAAAATGCTTCATTTAACTTGCTAACAGGAAAGCTATCTTTGAAATAGTCTCCTTGCCCAAAGGAAGTTGTTGAAATAGCAGAAGTTGGGTTGAGCAGAGAAGGAAGTGAGAAGAGCAAGATGTGACAGAGATTGGAATATATATCCTACAAGGGTCTAGATAGGAATAGTAAATATTTCTTCAACCACTATAAGTTTTTATAGGGAGGGAAAGATTACACGAAATAAACAGTGTTCTTTTTGTTAACTTTTTCTTTAAACAGTACTTCATATTACATTCATACTGAGAAAATACTCCATACTTCGATTTCTCAGCCTTTCTTGGGGAACAAAACTTACTTCGAATATGATTTTCAGCACAATAAAGCATATCAGCTGCATGAATAAACTGGTATCCTGTTCCTCTCATACACAGCTCTGCTTCAGTGTATCCCAGGACAATTTTTCCTCTGGAAGTTAAAAACAAAAAATTGCAACACTGCTGATGAACCAAGTCACAGAATAAATGCCAAGCAAGTTAATTATGGCTAGAACATTTCAGACACAAGTGCTAACTATACTTTGTTGCAATATCAATTGTATGCAGAAGCAGGGCAGCTGTAATAAAAAATACAGTTAACAAATCATAAAATCTTAACTAGTCTACCAGCTTGCCTTCAATGACTAGGAATGGTTTCAAAAGCTGTTAGATCATAAAAAAAAATGTGGATGCCTACATCTGGACTCTCAATTCCATACTTTTGAACACATTCACTTCTAGCAGGCAGCTCCCATTTGTTACAATGAAAGACACTGTTTTCTTAGCCCTATTTCATAGCATTTACCTGTAGGCGCTTGCATGTAGAATTAAGTAGGGGTTTAACTTTAGCTATCTAAATCTTCTTGTCTAACTCAGTATTTTTAGTAGCTTAAAGTTCAAAACAGGGTGTATCTCATAACTATATCCCCTTTGCTATTTACTGATTTAGGACCCTTGCATTTGCATTTAAACAAGATACACCTCAGAGGAGTACTGTCAAGAGCCATGTTTGACCCTGGTAGCTAAAATTAGAGTACTTTACTAGAGGTCGGAGAGATGAAAAACTTAACAGCATTCATGTGATCTCTATGAGATACATGATAAAATAGTCAAAAAGAGACTTAAACAGGACTTGAAACAAGGAAATGGAGAGTCAAAGACAGGATGGTAAAAAAAGAAAAAAGTAGGGATGGGGAACAATATATGTAAGAGTAAAAACTGTTACAAAAATTGAAGGTTTCAAGTGAATGAAAAACAATCAGAAGAAAGAGATGCCTGTGTTAACATTTTGCTAACTTTTACTTGTATCAGTTTACAGAAGTCAAGTAAAACATTTTGGTCTCACAGTAGACAGAATACTGAGTAATTTGATTCTATTCTACAAGTAGGAATAGAAATCCATATGAGATTCCACTGAAAATTCATCTGAAAGCATTATCAGTCAAAAATAGGAGGGAAAGGAGAATGAAGGAAGGAAGGAGGCCAGAGGCTTTTATTTTGATAAAGAAGCATCTTAATGGGCTTCTTGCCATGTTGATGCAAAGTTACATTATTTTGATCTAGTAATGCACTAGTGTTTCCAAATCTCACATAGGGAAAAGAATGGTTTGGAAATGGGTAAAAGTAGTAATATAAAAAAGGACTTAATTTGTTTATTTTGAAGAAAATGACATTTCCATTGTATTTTACATCTATTTGAACTGAATGAGAAAATATGCATGTAGAATAAAATGAAACACTTTTTCTATCTGTTCTAAAACCAAATTTCAAACCAGATTTAAATATGAAACTTTTCTTAACTCAGTAGTATTCTACCTTTTGGGCTTTTTATTTTGGGTTGGGTTTGTGCCTTCTTTGCTTTTTGCTTTGTCTTGGTGGGTTTGAGTTTTTTTGGTTTTTGTTTGTTTTTTTTTTGAGGGAGTCAGTGGTGCTGTTCTGTTTTTTAAACAACTGAAAGTCAGAAAGCAGTAGGCCATTTCAAGGAAGTAGACTATGACAATCCCATTTCTGTTTACTTACTAAGAGGGCTGAAGAGAAAAACCATAACAGTTTCTAAGCAATCATCACTGAATCAGCATATATACTGAAAGAGTAGCCTGCTTTATATTTCAAATACATACATGAAACCTATCTCATCAGCAAAATATTAGACTATTATGCAGAATAATTTACACCTACTTTGCATCACAGCCAGTAGGTGTGAAATCCAGTTTGTGTTTAGTTCTGAAGATGAAGTTTTTGGTTCGTATCTCAAGGATGGATGGTGGCTGAAGAGGAGTTGCTACTGCAAACAGAGCAAGCTGAGGAGACAAAGTAGCACCATCCTTCCCTTTCTTGTTTTGTCCATGGAGAAACTTTAACCGTCCTTGAAAGTTCATAGCCTTAGGACAAAGAAAAAAGTAACTGTTATACACTGGAGATATTTAGGAGTAAGATATTTCTGTTATGAAATAAAATATATATTTTTATTTTTTCTAAGTTCATCAGATTCAAACTTTGTAGCATGGCACACATAAAAGTTACCTAGCAAGTATAGAATACTGTTGTTACACTCCTGAGTGTGACACTTCAAGATCTACTAATCAACACAAAAAGGAATTAATGAAAGGTTGTTCTGTAAAAAAATCTCCAAACATGTAACAGCAAGTGTCAACTGGGGCTTCTAATATTCTAAAAAACATGGCATTATACATCCATATAATTATAACAACATTTATCTTGCAGATGTATATATTTCATTTTGCAATGGCAAACAATTCTATTTGTCACTAAGAGGATGATAACATATTTGTTCCAAAATCTACACAATAGACTACCAAAAAAACATTAAAAAGAGCAAGCACAGACTTTCCATAATAAGGGAAAACTATGGTCCTGTTAGTTACTCTAACTTAGTGCATCTCAAGATATCCAACAGAAAATAATCTTGTAATGCTTTTTTATCTGCAAATCACACAGTACTTTACAAAAGCTGATGCTTATTTGCATTTCACTGAGGAAACTGAGCCATGAGAAATGAGAGAACCTGCACCTGGTCGTGACAACATGTTGAAGGAGACATATTCAGTGTCACTAGCTGAAACATTCTGGTTCAAGTAGCTCAGATATCTTTGGAGACTTAACAAATAAGTTTCTGTACATCTTGTTAGGATAATGCAGATGCTCAACTTTTAAGCGTACGTGGAAGTTTTTACGTAACTCTATACTCACCAGGAACCCAGATGAATTATCCAGGAGGCATCGTAACCTGCAGATGAAATTCCTTTCCATAAAGGAAGAATTCTCTGGAGGAAGTTGGTCTGGGTTATAATAGGTTGCTGGCTGTGAAAAGCCATTATCTCCTGCAGGAAAGGATTATTTATAAGGATTATTTTTAGAAGAACACCTAGTGAAGGCTATCTATAACAAACAATCTTCCGTCTCATAAACAAAGCATCAGGTCATGACCAGAGCAAGAACAATGTAAACTGGAAACATCCTCAGAACCTATAATGATTGCAACACTGATTAGTTATCAGTTCTTCTGATGGGATTATGTTTTACAGGCTATGGTATTTGAAAACTGCATACAATTTATTTTTAAGTATTTTTTCTTTGGGGTTTTTGTTGTTTGTGTTTTTAATTTATTCATTATGTTTGTCAACAACCTAGGTTCTGAATCAGTTGCAGAGAGCAGAGCTCTCAGCAGAGAGCACATCCATGTATCCTATAACAGTAGAGTCTGCAAAAAGGGTCCCTGTAGTAGCAACTATAGGAACTGGATATTCAAAAATGCAGGAGATCAAATGGTTACTTTTCAGACAGCCAGGTGAAAGCTGTAGCAATAAATAAAAATAAGCATCTTTAGGAAACCACCACAATAAATAAACGTGGGTACTTTCTCTAATGGATGCAAAAGCACTCTGCTAAACAGTGAAAATATTTCTGGGCTCTGCTGATCAAAACACCCTAGTTACCTCTCCAGAGGTACTTGGAGTACTTGTGTTTTGTGGATTGTTTTAAAAAATACTAAAAATCACGACTGTCAGCTAGGATAACAACACAGTTAACCCGTTCAGGAAAAGCATTTGCTGCTAAGTGGCATTTAGAAAACAGACTTAAACATTTGGAATATAAAGTAAAAACAGAAGGTAAATCAAAAACTTCCGATAGAATACATATGGTCTGCATGAGACTACATACACAGAAATACCAGAGCATGTCTACTCACAGCAAATATAAAACCCCACAAACTGGTAATTCCCTAGGAATTTATATATGTAGAATATTAAGTAAAAACCGTTTAAAATGCCATTGTAGAGTGTTAAATACTCTGTTATTTAAAAAAATAGTCCATGTACTCTGAGAGAACTGATTGTCATGTATGGACAAAAGAATAGTACAGATTTTAAGAACCCATATTGACCTTCCAGAGTTGGAGATGAGGTGGAGAGAGCATATCACTTCATAATGCACCACATTATGTTTTCTGGAACATAATTTTGTCTCTTGGACAGCTGGAAAAACTTACAGATAGGTTCAGTGGTTTGCACAATGGCAAACCAAACCCAAAGGAAAACAAATCCTTACCAAAAGCCAGTTCAATTTATTCTCCTATTAATTCAAGGGTCAGAACTGGAGCCAAATGAGATTGCGGATGGCTCACCAAGAGGCCTTGCAACTTAAGGCCATCTAAATCCAACAAAAAGTGTTGAGTTATCCAGCTTTTCAGATAAAATCAGGAGATACCTTTTTTTTCTTAAAAGAACTGCTATGCAAGGTCATTTTTTTCTGAACAAACTTCAACATATTGAGGGCTCTAGGTTATAGTGTGTACAAAAAGGGATAATCTGAAATTACAGCCATCTGCAAAACTGTGCATTGGCCAAAGCCACCATTATGAGCTAATCCCACAGGACCAGAAACTCAGATCCTTGTAGTCCAAGATAGCTACCAGCTAACTTTGATACTATAAAATAACAAATTCCCACACTCATCATATGAATGGTTCTCAACAGACAAAGCAAATTTACTTCCTTACTTTCTCTTGTTGCAGATTTGTTTTCTTTTTTTATTAATTCCCTAAATGCTGATGAGAATTTTCAACACTTCTGAGACAGGTTGGATGCTCCCTGAAGAAGCAATGATTATGAAGAAAGAGCAAAGAAACAGCTTGCAAATCCTAACTTATAATTCAAAAATATCAACTCTGACTGAGTGCAGCTCTAGCACTCAACAAGAAGTGCAAGTCCTTCTGCTGGCATCGTTGGCCCTGGTATGCTGGTATGCTCTTCAGCATTTCTGCCACAGGAGAAACTCAGTGTTATTCTTCTGGTAAATACAGAGCTGAAATCTATAGGCTCAGCAGGTTCAGCTGGGTTCTCTGAAGTGTTTGTCAACTTTCATAGTAAAATGGGCAGTTCCCAAGAGTGAGCACAGCTTTGGTGGAAGAAGCAGCTCTTGAGACGAGAGGGATTGAACTTGAAACATGAGGGAATGGGCTTCAAGCCCAAGCCTCCTACATTTGAGAAAGGAATAATGCTGCACTTTCTCAGGCAGGTAGGAGGCAGAGATGCTTTACTGCCAGGACCTTGGTGAAGTGACTCACTGTAAGAAGGCAAAGAATCTTACAGAGCATCTGCAATCCCTGGAACAAAACTACCAGTTAACACTGCAGGGGTTAGAACCCATATCTCTCATGAAGCTCACACTGGATCTCATCAAAACCATGGAGCGATGCCCAGAACATGCAGTGCATTAAGTCTTTGTCTTTAAGCTCAAGACCATACATGGTTGTGTAGCATGTGAACTTTAAAAGATAATCCAGACTTAAGGTCCCAAAGCAGATATTGGGGACTGAAAAATCAGGATTTTGCAAACTTCTCTGGGAATAAGACAGGACTGGGAGGATTGTCTGGGAAGTACAGTAATAGCTGAGGAAACCAGTGGTTTAGGGGTATACGAGAGTACTGAGTGAGAAATAACCAGTCCAGGCTACCTGAAGCAGTATTAGTTCCCAGACTCAGACTGGAATCTGTGCTGAAGCCTGAGAACAATTATAGTATATCTATAAATATCTACATAATGCTAGATGAATGTATGAAAAAGGAAATTAATTAACTTAGCAAAAATGGAAAGCACTCTCATGATCATAGCATTATCCTTTGTTGTAAATCTGAATTCAGTTTAAAAATCCTCAACATCCAAACCTTTTATGCTACCCAAGGCTCAAAAGTCATCATAGAATCACAGAATGGTTTGGGTTGGAAAGGACTTTAGAAATCACCTAATCAAAGCCCCCTGCCATGGGCAGGGACACATTCCACTAGACCAGGTTGCTCAAAGCCCCATCCAACCTGGCCTTGAACACTTTCAGAAATGGGGCATAACTAGTAGCTTTTAGTAAACTAGAAACACAAGATATGAAACAAACAATTGCAATCCTGCTCAGCACTTTCAGTGATTCAGTCAAATCTGATGTCAATTCAACCTGGTGTTGTACTTTTTAAACATAACCTTTCATAAATTCATATGCACTTGCTTAAGCACTATGGAACACCATTTCACTCTAAAGCAAACAATAAGTCACGACATAAAAATCTGGTTTCTGAGTGCCAGCAGCTGTTTGCTATACTAAACTGTACTATTAACTACTTGTGCAGCATATGCAGCAGGACTGTTTAGATAGATCCATAGATGATATAACAATGTTGACCACTGAATGAAAAAATGAAATATACTGAGCTGTGTTCAAATATCACAACATTTGTTGTTTTTAATTTCTCTATCAAATCATGGCCTTTCCATACTCTAAAATATTAAATATGAAACTGCTAAGAGTTCAAAATCAATTTACTTTATGAATGGTAGATTTATTAAAAACACTATGGACTTCTTACGGATTAAAAAAAAATACCTATAATCAAGTCACAGTAACAGAGAATTTTACCTACATATTTCATTAGCAGTTGTGTAAAATGGAGAATTAAAATAGAGCAGTTATTGTAATTATAAGGCAGGCACATGCTTCCTGTACTACATGTAACTATCTGTACCTACACATCTTTGTTCCGATATATAGGCAATGTCTTTCCCCTTAGTTTTTTCCTCAATATAGCAGGTCACTTAAGCATCAGCCAATAACGTGACAACCCAATGCTCTAACAAGCATACTATTTGATCTTAATGGCTCATCTATTTCATCTTTTATTCCTCTACCCCTTTTATGGCCAAGAGAAGTGCTGGTCTATGTGGCAAGGAATGCACTGTTCCCTATATTAACACCATCACTAACACATTCTTAGACTGATCAGACATGTAAGACATTGTCATTTATGCTCCAAATTAAAATCTTCCAATTTAAAGTATAATTAATATTTTTATGATGCTGTGCTATGAATAGCAGTGCTTATTTAAAGTGCAAAATACAGTAATTCTTACTGTTGCCTAAATAAAATTCTACTAAGTTTAAAAGATGTTATTCCTTCCTTTCTTCACATAAAGTTATCTAAACTTTTTTACATACACAAATTAAAAAAACCCAGCTAATCAGACAGATAAACACAGAAATTGGCTGCATTCTTACCTTGTACACTTGGTCCAGAATCTGCTGACTGGGCAGGATTCAGTGCCCAATGTAGCTGTCGCTGAAACTCAGGTCTGTCTTCTGTGTGAATCAATTCAAATACACTCTGGTGTATAATATCCGACTATGTACAAATGAAAAAAGGTGGGAAAGAACAAGAATAAGAAAATTATATGACAATATGATATAAGTTGTCTGGTTGACAACACTGCTATGGATATGGGAAAATCCAGTTTCCTCAGGGATAAATACATACAATCACATGCACGTGGCAGAGCTTCACAAAACAGTTTTTAGCAGCACAGGGAATTCAGCTACACCCATGACTGCAAACATGGGAAACAATAATAAAATATATTTTCTAAGGAAGAAAAAATAACACTATGTCAACTATCTCTTTACCTGCTTTTATCTAAGAAAGGTTGGAACTTTTATGCTTAGGTTCTGTTTAAGTAATTTAACTTTACATACTGGTAATAAAGTACTTGCCAGCTAGGACTTGACTTGACCCATTATACGTGCTACAGTATAATACAAAAGAAGCTAAAGACCCTGAACCAAACAGCTTCCAAAACTAAGTCAAGTAGATTATGAACAGTGCATTTGTTTGCCTGAAAGCTTTGTCACTCCTTAAGGATGTGTAAAACATGTAATTATTAAGCTCTTATATCACCACCAATTGTGTTGTTAGGAATGTAATCTAAATGGCAAAGGTACAACACTGAGGATCAGTCATTGAAGGAAATTAAGGGGGAAAAAAGCACCCAAAATATTCAAGATAAGACTCAGTCGACTGAGAGGAGTTAAGTTCCCTGTTTTCAAAGACCCAACCATTATATAAACAGAACATATTTAAAATAAAACATAGATCTAAAGTAATTGAGGTGAACTGGCAAAAGCAGAAGTTTAACTCAAATTTGGCTTTGATGAATTTAATAAAAAAAAATCAGTATTTTCCAGAACAAATTGCCAGAAATGCTAGTTTTTGTAAATTTAAGACTTCACTTCTATATCATGCACTTGATTTACTAGTATTACTATATAAATTTTATGCCCAATTTGTTTCCCAAGTTTTTCTCTTTTTTCATTCCCCAACACTGAAAGAATATGTAGCCCCAGGAATAATGATGTTTTGTTTGAAATACTTTCTTTTACACAAACATTCCTCAGTTCAATAGTTATCTAAAATTGCAGACCAACCAGAATTTCTCCCTATTTTTAGACAGCAACTGAATCTATCAACATTCAGCATCCACAGATACACACTGATAACTATAACTAAGCTTCTATCATCTCCACATAAAGGAATCCCAGGAGTTCTGTAACGAAGGCAACATTTGCCTACTATGCCTTGGTCTTTACTAGTTTGGTTCCTGGCTTGAAAGCCCACTAAAGTCAGCCATATGTGATCTGCACCATAAATAGTAAAGAAAAAAAATGCTTGTTTTGAAAGAAATAATTAAATAAATAAACATGACCAAGAGAACACTAAAATTCTAAAAATACTAAAATTACTCACTTGATACTTAAAAATCTCAAGCCATATGGTAATAATTTTGCATGAAAGGTTTCTATTAAAATAATTACCTTCCCATTGAATTATGTCTCACTCAGCATCATAAACTGGGTAACACCACAGTATAAATTTCAAACAGTTGTTACAGTGAAGACTAATTAAGTGTGAAAACTTCCTATCTTGCCTAACTCAACTTTGGAAATTATATTCCTGTTGTGCTTGGCCTGACATCCTGGCTATGTAAACTGATAGAAAAGTAATATGGTTTAAAAGTGATCCAACCCAAAGTACCTAACTGAGATTTTTATTACACAAACTATCAGACCCTAAATACAAACACTGATGTTCTCTGAAAGTAAGCAAAACCTCTGGAAAAAAAGAGGAAAAAATAAACTTACTTGTTGGAAGCCCAAATAGTCTTGGATGGTAGAAGAGACGTAAAAAACCAGAGCATCTGCTGTAACAACTAAGACAAACCCATTTAATGCCTGGGGAGGAAACACACCGATCTGTCACCTTCACAGACAAAATTCCAGACAATTATTGTGGCTGTAAGTCTGCCTATACTCTACTCTCCCAATAAAATGTGAGGCATGCAAAACCATATCATTATCTAACAGCATAAACAGAAGGATTCTTCATTGCTTCTCTCTACCTGTTACAATGAAGAAAACTAGCTCTAATGGAAAAAAAAATAAAACTGTTCTTTTGGAAAATTCAGGGGAGAAGCCAAACCCTGTTGATGACTTTTAAATACTTTTGACTGTGGATGAGGGACAACAGTATGAACAACTATAAGTTTTTCTAATATCAACCACAGTTCACAATGCTTGTGTGGCTCAGCCCTTTGGTACCCCCAGCTGCCCACCAGCACAAATAAGAGCCATGCCACAACCCCAGTCCCAAAATCCACTCTATTTATAGTGCAGGCAGGCCTCTGTGAACAGGAAATCAAGCTATCAAGATCACCCATATAGTCCAAGAAAACATTTTATAGCTTACTTAAAATAGAAAACCTCTGCACAAGTGGACTGTTGCAAGTAAACAATGTTTTTGAAGAGATTTCCCCCTCCATGAAGCAGCAGACTAGGCGGCTCCACACTCAAAGTCACGCAAAGGGCATTTATCTGAACTCCCAATCAATACGGTTCATGGCAATTGTTGTGATAGCAAACAGTAAATTTGTGACTTGGCAGCTCATCTGAAAGGTACCGATTTACTTCTATGGATTTCAGTCAAGATTTAACAAAAGGCTGTCTCAAGGGGCTGGATTAAGTACATTGTGCCACTTAATTTCCTCAACTGCACTCAAAGGGAAATTTGGCCAGCATACTCAAAACATTTTTTAAAAACTTTATTATGCAAAATAATTGTAACACAGAAAATGTTAAATAAGTGAAGGATATGCTATATCTTACTGTAACAACTTAATAATATAGAGGTTAAATATCTGATTAAATGACTGGCCTTTAAATGCTGTGAACCACTCCTATTTAATGTGTAGACATATCTTAATCTACTCTCACAGAGTTGTGAGCTCTGTAAAAACTCCTTATACAAGTTTAGTGAATTTTACATTAATAAAGAATGAGCTAAAAAAGCCTTAATAATCATTTGAAATTAAATAGCATAGCCAATCCAAGAAATCTTTATTTGTTACATAGAATCCTTGGGTTTGCTGAAGTTTGCAGTAATTTCAAGAGAGCAGAATGCCGCAATGGCAGGTGCTTGTGTCCTCTGCTGACCTACTCTGCAGGGCATTTCGCCTCAAGTGCTGGATAGAAAAAGTCTGCAAGCTGCCCGGTATCTAACTCTGTCTCAAACGTTAAAATTGGTTATTCTGGTCTGTGTCATATAAAGCTACGTACACCTCCTGTACCTGGATTGCAACCACATTTTACTGTGGCTCTGGTACACAGTTCACCTTGAACCAGGATTGCTACTAAAAAAATCATATGCATTCTGTAAGCCAAAAATACTGTAAAATGCATGTATCCGGATATATCAATAAATGGGAGGTAAGTTCTGATGGAGCCTTTTGCAAAATGCAATCCAAAAATAATTATTTTTAAAGAAATAGTGAAATTTCTCAGGAAGCACTCTGGAGCACTGAAGATAAAACTTGTGCCTCCAAAAAATGCTCTCAATACTCCTAATACAAAGGCAATTACGAAACTGTTCATTACTGGTGAGAAGTTCTAAAAATTTCTTAGAGGTCATCATTTGCCTTGCACTTTTTATCATAAACTTGCTTAGACCTTAATAGATCATGTAGTTAAAATAAGAAACTGGAAATAATTTTAAAAATTGTGAAGGACATAATTTTGATTTTAAGGAAAGCACATTTGTGTATTTGATCTCTACTTCCACAGTATATTGAATTGGTAAGGCAGTTGCTATGTTGGCAATTTAAGACAATTTCCTGTTTGTTAGGAAACAAGAGAAAACATCTGATGAACAAATAGAAAAAAATGCAAACAATATGATGTGTATTCATACCACCTTTGCAAAAAAACTCAAACAAATTCATCAATTATACTTTAAGGGAAGGATTTTATCAATATTTACATCTTACTGATTACCAGTATCTTCTAGAAAATTCCCACTTTCATCTCTCATGAGTTTTTACATTATCTAAGATAACTCTGGTTTTTTTCACATATTTAAAATATTTACAAAACAAACTCCTTTAGAAAATTCAGTTAATTTACTTACTTCACAAGATGGGCAGAATTTACAGTAAAATATATTATCCATTTAATTTTCATACTGAAAAACAGTTCCCTCATATCACTTCCACTTGGAAGTCATAGAACCCCCCCTATATTTCACATAAAATAGATGCCTCCAATATAAACCTTATAATTTACCTTTTTAGATAATTCTTGTTTAAAAAGAAAGCTGTTCACCTGCAGTAATTCCATAACTGTTCTTCATTATACTTTATTAAGGTTAGAAAATTACATACATGTCCTAGTTTTTTAGTTGGTTAGAAAACAATTTTCAACTAGCATTAATTTAAAGTAATTGTTTTGTGGGATTCTTAGAACTTGTTTTCATTTCTACTCTTTGAACACTGAAATTAATTTTGCTCTAAGCAAACAATTGGCTCTGACAATGATTTTCCATTTCTAATAGATACATCAGTGGGAAACCTGGGAAGAAGACAGATTATCAGCATTTTTCAAATGAAGCTGCAGGTCACAGTAAAATCTATTTTGTGAAACTAATTAGAACATTGGAATACTTTTATTAGTAATTTCCCAAGTTTAATCTGGATCTAGTATTATATCATTATTCATATGTTTTGACACTCTAGGACATCAAAACAGGCTAAAGAATTTAAGAAAAAAAAAAGAAAATCACCAATACTCTTTTTTATTAATACTTTCTATTAGTTCATAATATTGAAAGTTATTGAAAGTTGAGGTGTTTTTTAAATTTTGTCCTGAACCTACACTATGGACCACTGAGTTCTTTCAAACTACCAAGAAAGCTAGATATTTCAGCAACACTGAGGTCTTTTAAAGAGAAATTGTTTCTTTTAGACAATTAGTCACCAAATTTACAGTCAATTACTAACTTATCTGACCCTTATGAAGACCATTACTTTATATTAATATCTTTATTAACAATAGATGCAAAGAGCTGGGAAAGAAACCTCCAATAAATTACTTGGAAACACTTGAAGTGGAGCCCACATTCTAACACCACTCTATATCACTACCAGAAAAAGTGCAAGAGCTGTATAATATTACCTTAAAGAAAATGAGAAAAGGATTTCACAATAAGAAAACTTACTTTTCAAATCTCATCAGTGAATACAGTATGTTACATACAATAGTTTTTTTAATGTAAATCTTTGTACAATATATCCATTGCAAAAAATACCTGCAGTAGGAGTTCTCCTTCCAGGATCTGCATCCCTTCTCCACACTTTGCTGTTCTACAGTTTTCCTGAATGCCATTTCTTTCTGGTCTTGTAGAGTTAGAAGATTTTAATGCAACTAGAACAAAGAAAGAAAAACGTTGAGCTATCTTTGAAAGGCTCATCAGAAATTTACGTAATGATGTGCTATTTTGTGTAAGAAAAAATGTATTTAAAAGACGCCTATAAAGTCAATCTAATGAAAACTTCTGTTTCCATGTCAAACTTTTTCCTTACCTTTAGAGCTAACCTCCAAATTTGTCATCCTTCTCCATTCTATACTATAATACTTTCACTACAGAAGCAGTATTATTGAAATCAATCCAAATCTCATAACTTTATACCTCTTTTTTTCCTTCTTGTCTTTACTGTAAGACTCACTTCTAGTCTGTCACTCTTGTGACAAACAAATGACACTTGTTTTCATACACCAACCTCCTATAACCTGACAACAGCTCTGTATTAAGGTATGAAAACAGTTGCACTTCTCTAATTTCAAACATCAAACTATGGTTCATCAGATACAGAAACCTGCTCTAGACAAAAAGCTCCCTTCAGGGAAAGGAAGGAGAGAAACATGAACCCTAAATGTGCATTACACACTAAAGAACACAGAGAAAGGTATTTCAAACAAAAAGATTTGGGTTGGGGTTTCTTTTTTCTGTCATAGTTAAATTTCAACCATTTAAACAACTAAGCAAACTTTCCAATTTCAGATAAAATACTATAACCATGAATCATCATTATTCACGTCATAAATACATCCAACTAAAAGAAAAAAATTACTCAGCAACTAAGAGATTGAGAATCAGACTATATTGCTACAAGTTTCCCATCTCTGCATCCTTCCAATAAACAAGATGCTATCAAGTAAAATTAGTTACCAGCAGATCACCTATAACTCAGAATTTACCTACCTTACATAGTTCCAAAAAAGAGAGAAAAAAATAAAGTCTTCAAATCTGAAATTAGTCTGAGTAGGTCTGCAGTGCCTAAACAGCTTAAAATTACTTGAGCAATTGTACCTTAACCCTTTAGCATAAAGCTAAAGGTCACCACCTGCCCCAACCCCAAAATTTCTAAGCTGCAAAGCAATGGAAATTTATAAAAACAACTGCACTTCTGTAAAATACCATGGTTTATCTCACAGCCATGAGATATCCACCCTAAATTCCAACCAATTTTTCAACCTGCTGAAAACTTTCATTTTTCCACTGCTCAGAACTTTAGTCAAGAATCCTGAAGAACTTCTGTTCACTTGCTTTTAAACTATGCTAAATGATATTTTACACTACCTATAATGATGCCTTTCAGGTTTTTTAAGCTATCACTGCAGCTAACAACTTTCAAGCCAGACAGTTTTCATTAAAATATCCCTCAAAGGCAGTGTAGATGAAAAACGTGTTCTAAAATGACATTAACTGAATAATCAGATCAGAATTTATCTAAGGGTTTGCTTTGAAATTTAAACCTTAATGCTGTTCTTCCTACCAGATAGTTAAAAAATCCTGCAACAGACCACACAGAGTTGCAGTTGCAAATTCACTTTGAATTCAAGTGAATGGGATATGTAGCCAGTTTTTTTTCCTGAGCATTATTTGAAAAGGATACCTAGAATATTCACTAAACACTAACGAAGGCCACAATCAGCAGAAGAAAACTTATTATCTTTTTAATTTATATTTTATGATTATTGAAAAAGCTCCATTCAGCTGTGGAAGTTGCAAGTAAAGATGCCTATCACACTTACCATTCTGAAAAATACCAAATATAATTATATACAGGTGGTTTCTTTATCTTTTATAATGTCTTATGGAATAAAATCTGATAGATAAAATCTATCAATTGACAGAGCTCTAGAGGCTCAAACACAGATGATGCACTGGTGGCTATATTCCTCCTAACTTTCTAAGTGTACAAGAGGTACACGTGAAGTTAAACATTTTCCTGAATTGGAACCTACACCTTTTGCAGAAATCAGAATGTGGGTGGAATCAAGCTGTTGTAAACTGAGGCAGATGGAAAATTGCTGACAATCTGGATTAATAAAAATGGAAGATACAGTGGAAATTAGAGCTGTATCTATCACTGGGTGTTTATAGCTCCTGAAAAAAAAAAGGCAACAAATGCAAATTTACCTTGTTTTGACAGATAAATCACAGGCCTGTTAACACCTGTTACAAGCCACCCAAGTCCCTGGCACTGAACAACCCCGGCTATGTGGATGCACACTAGCAATGTGTGGTTCTATACAGTCAAACTGAAGGCTACTAGAAACAAGGGACCTCACAGTAAGGTAGGGTCACCTTGCCAGGCAGTAATTCTGAACAGACGTGGTCCCAGCACACAATGAAGTGGCCTCGGAAATATCAGCTGGAGATATAGTAACAGGTAATGAAAACGAGAACTAAATCTAAAAAGCATAACTTATCCAAAGGTAATATTACAGTCAACATGACCTAGCTTAAAACGAGCCATGTGTTCTGGTAGTTCTCAGTCTATGTTACTCATGTCATCAGACAAAATAATCCCAATGGTTCATTACTTTGTAATCTTTGAATCTCTGAATTAAGTACAACTCATTTTGGCCTATCCCCTCTTAATTTTCAGCCATGGGAAATTAAAACATGAATACTCCCACAGAGTAAATAGAAAAAATCTGTATACATACTCTAAAATACATTCACAATCAAATTACTTCTCAGAATTTCCCATTAATAACTTTAAATCAACAAAAATAAATCAAAGTTGTTCATACCTGTAAAAAACCAAACCAACCAAAAACAAACCCAAACCAAAATATATCTGTTACACAATTCTAGAAGGAGGGCTGGATTGTAAGCACCTGCTTTCCAAGTTAATGATTGTCATTTAATCCTGTGTCCAGCAATAAGCATCATTTCCATTGCCTAGATTTCCCTGATTAGAAGTACAAGCTGAATCCCAAAGACAATAAAACTAGATAGTGACCTTTGATAGATTTTTTTAGACATAAAACAACATTGTATTTTCTGGTACATTTCCTTCATAGTTGTGAAATGCTTTAGCACCCAAACCAGCAAATGTAAAAGACAGTCGGTTTTACATTTTATCTATAAAGATAAATTAAATAACAATGCTGACATCAATGTTTACCAGCTTCTTATCTCTGCTTCTAACTGTAACACTCAGGTGATAAGAGACTTGTATGGAGATGCAGTGTACTTTATTAGACTAACAGTATGTATTGGGGAAAAAAACCCCCAAGTTTGACATACAACTACTTCTTCAGGTCTGAAAGAGAATTCCAGCAACTGAGTTCCATCTACTGCCAAAAGCCATCTTTAATTTTAAAACCGCAAAATTATTCATTAAAAAAATTATATTCAATACCTAAGGACAAGAGGTATTAAGCAACCTTTCTTCTTTCCAGGGAACATCAGTCAGTTATATGAATGAATTATAAACAGCAGGCTGAATCAACTAATAATACATGATAGATTAATTTAATGAATTATCTGCCGAGATATTCAGAAGTTAATCTAATATGAGGAAAATTATTAAAAATATAAGTCTATCCACCATCTCATTTAACCTCCACACTGTTCTCATAGAAAGGTCCTAGTCCAAGATGAAAAAGGCCTTTTTCACCTTCAAAAACTTGATCTCTAGGGGATTATACTTAGTAGGTATGCTCCCCTCCCCCAGCTTCAACTCACAACCGGTGTCCTCTTGCTTCCAGGCTATAACTCCGGTTCTCAATGAGAGCCTTTGTCCTGACTTCCTCACTTGACAGCCAGCTGCTCCAAAGTCCCAACTCCACTATTTCACCCATTTCAGCTTGCAAAATCAACGACCATGCAGCCACCTGTACCTATCAGAGCACTTTCAGCAGGAATCTTGTAAATGATGATTCCTTACTCTGTCACAGAACAAGTGCAAATACACTCTACTGATTTCTTTGGCAGGCCTCTACCTGTACTAATTGTTCCAACCTTAATAAAGGAGATGCAGAGAATTCAGCATAAGGTATATGTCAGCAACTATTAGCCACGTTTCTGATGGGCATTTATATAGAAGCCTGATTTAACACACAAATATTTGAGATGTCGACTTTACTATTACATTAAGAGAATAATATTAACAGCTAAATTGCTTAAAGTAATAGAGAGGCATTTAAAAACTGTTCCAGTTCCCCTTTTCATGAAAGAAGTGACAAACCTACAAATACTTATACAAATATTCAAAAGACATATCAGTAAAAATGAAATCTAATAAAAATGCCTCTAACATGCATGTAACTAATGCCTTATGCAATAGTCAGTTGTCTGTCCATAGAACAAGAGAGTGGTATTCATCACAGTGTATATCAGGACACTGTCAATACTCAGCTCATCCAAACCAAGTTTATTATACTGTTTTCCTCAAATGCAGAAACTACTGGAAAAAACCCCAAACAAACATTTTGCTTGAAAGCATCAGAAAGAACAAAATAAATAAGAAAAAATAATAAAAGCGGGGAGGTGTTCTGTGTTGAGTGAATAAAGAAGTTTTTCTGACATAAATCAAGAAAATACAACACATTTGCTAGTGCTAGCCGTGGAGTCTGGAGATAATATTCTCCATTGAAACCTGAGCATTCGCAAACCAAATGTCTCTTCTTATTATCAGAGGAGTGAAGAAATGTATGATTAAACTTTCCATCTCAAAATTCATCTAAACCTGCCTCGTGTTATTAGAGTGGTGAATATAAACCGTTTCAGCAACTGCTGGCTGAAAAGCTTCACAGAAACCATCCCAAGATACTCTGTGGTTAGAACTTTTTCTTTTTGCTACATTTTCTTCACCAAAGAAAAAGCATAGTAAATAGTTTTAGAGGAGCCAGAGTAGCTCACTGCAGAGAGGTATACAGAATGGAAAATCAAAATGGCAAGTTTTAACCAGACCTTTTAAAATCATATTGACATGCAACAAATTTCTTTAAATCTGGCTCAAGATAATTTTTACTTTTAGGTGAATGATCTCTTCTAGGTTAAAACTGTATTAAAATAACACTTGCCTAATATCACAAGTATACTGCTAGCACATCAGTCATGCAGTCCTGAAATTTAATCTTAAAAAGGTTCACAGAACTGCTGTATACCTAATCTTGGCACAGTTTCCACAATTTGGCCAAACACGTCAAAGTTTGCATTCAAAGCCAATTGAGACTGTTTCATAACCTTTTCAGTAGATTTATAAATTCTACTAGTCTGTTCTGGATTACTTTAAAAAAACCAACAGTTCTCTTGAGGGAGGTGGTCTTACTCACTTCAGCAACAAATGCTAACCCTCAACATGAAGTTCACCAGCCAAAACAAGACAAGGAGGGCACTGCTGAGAAAACAGAGATTAATATTAAACTCTTGCCTAATCATTAACATAAGATGAACTGCTTATACTGGCAAAAGATCAATTTTACGTGGAAAAAAATATTATATATACCTACATTTTGCATCTGCAATCTCTGACACTGTAAAGGTAAAAATGTTTATAGAAGTTAAGTGACATGAAGAAAAAATGCAATTAGTTTTCTAGAAAGATAAAAGATGCATTGACTGCACATTTTGTAAATAGCTACATTTCTATATAGCAGAAACTCTACATTTCACTAATAAAAATTCTGAAGGATTGCTTCATATTCAGAGATACAAGAGAAAATAAATACAATTCAGAATTATCATACCTGTAGCTCTAAAGTTTTAGTTATGCTACACAAAGAGGCAAGATGAACTTCTCTGTAGGCTGCATGTACAAATAAAATGCTACATGTATTGGTGGCAAGTTTTCACTCTATTTTTCATACTTAAATTTTCCATTTACTATTTTTCATTTATGAATTCTGAGTAACTTTCAAGATAGCTTTACAATGGGTCATGTGGATGGAGAAATGTATAAGAACATGCATATTCCATTACTATCAAACCTCCAAAATGTAAACACATTAATAAAAATGTAAAAAATACATCACTTTTCTGACACAGTCCAGAGCAATATCGGCAGAAAACAACTTACAAAAGTAGTCATGGAAGTTGAATTACCAGATTTTGTAAAAATAAGAAAAATGAAGGTGATAATGTACATTTGGAAAGGACTAGTAACAAAGGATACCTTTTTTCCTCTTAAGCATCAGTGAATGGACCAAATTATGACAATATTAATTATTGTCATACTAATTCTTATAACACTAATAATATATTTTAAACCAGAAAAGTTACCAATAAAACATAGGCAGGAGCTGCCTATGTTTTCCAGAAAAAAAAACCAAAATAGCTTATAAAACTAGTAACAACCAACCTTCAGCCTCAGAAGACACAGTACTTTGATTTATGAGCATATTTTCAGCTAATGTGGAGACATATAAACATGTCTACATACTTAGGGAAAGCAACTGAAAGAACCATTGAGCCACAAATGACAGGTATTTCTTGATTTGGCCTCAAAGAAATCGTTCATGGTTCAAGAGAGAAACTGCCATGAAGCAGCTATCACAAGAGGATAAATTATCCCACCGTGAATATTTTAAAGAAATATTAGTAGGTTATGTAGGTTGGTGAAGGAAACAAAAAAGAGATTGAGGGGAAACAACACTTTTGCCAGAATAAGTTTTAACAAGTAAGATTAAAATAAATTAATTTTCACTAATCAAAAAATGAGAAAGGAACAAGGGTAAAAAGTAAGCAGTCAGGTTCTGGGCAGTTGAGAGTCAATAACTTAACTGCTGTACAGATATAGATTGCCTACTAACGTACAAGTCTAGAAATCAAGAATTTCTATGTGTGCAGACTTTGTGCAAGTGACTCAAAACAGAGCCCCACGGTGCCACAGACCCGCACTGTACATATTGCAATTTCTGCACATGTGCACTTCTCCACTTCCAGTCATCCAGTAATTTCTTTATAACCCAAATTCAAACCCAGTAAAATGCAAACTCATCAGCTACACAATCAGACATGGCAGAGAGAGCACAAGTCTACCCAGCTGTGAGGATGTTCAAGTATACAATAACTTTTACTTAAAGGAGAAAGAAATGTAGGATTTGCCCAAAGATGCTCAGGTTCAAGAGAAGAAGAGAGAAAGGAAATTTTCATCTCTAAAGCAGATGATTCCATAGGTTAAATGTGTCTTAATACAAAAGGTTTTGAGAGAAACTATTAGGAAGCTTTAGTGAATGTCACCAAAGCAACTACTACAATAAGTCTGTATATGTTTGCTAGACTACAGAGAAACATTTATACTTCTGGTATAATCAAGATAAAGAACTTTCAATATTAAGAAACTTTCTATTATTAAGAACTCTAACATGTCGCAGACCGTGGATGAAAATACAAACCAAAAATAAACTGTTCTGTCAGCATTGGACTGAAATTACTCAAGGTACAGCTTCAGAACTTCCCAAGGGCCCCGCTGTACTTACACTTCAGACATGTCTTCATACATATTTTACACTCAACAAGAGAAAAGCACAAGAAGTGGTACACATTACTTGAACTGCTGCAGGAGTCTAAAATAGTCTCTTCATTGCAATCAATATATAACGAATATACATGAGGAATAAAAACAGGACACAGCATTTTTCTCAATGCCAAGTACCATGGTTTCTGAATGTGTGATGTTTGAGAATGACCCAACAAAACCCATCTAATTTTAAAATGACCTTGGGTTTCCGCTACTATACAAAAAAGGTCCAAAGTGCAAAATATTATTTTTCATTTATCTGTGATCAAATACTATGCTTAAATATTTTAGCACAAAAGCTATTTTTGGCATAAGGAAGTCTGTTGCTTGCCCTTTCAAAATTGACATGTCTGTGAGTTCAGATCAGTTTTACTTGTTTTCCAGGTCTATGGCAAGGATACATTTCCAATGTTCAGAGTTATAAATCATAAAACGGACAAAAACTTGGCAGGATTAGAACTTTTTTTGTACCTAAACTTCAATAAAATTTCCCTGGCCAAGACTCAAATGGAGCCACAAATTTCCCAGAAATTACATTTCTGGATCACAAGATTATTTATGAGATAGTAAATGAGCACACAGTTCTACCACTGGAGAAAAAAAATCATTTTTTTGAATCTAATTTTGCTGCTTGGTAAAATTTGTCAACACCAACTACAAACAGAAGCAGAAAAAAAAACTTTGAAAAAATTCAAAACACTTCTGTACAACTTCTGTTGATAAACCACCATATGGAATACTGTAGCACATTATTTTAATTCACCTTTAGTCCTGTTTTGATATTTTCTACTTGAACATAGTATGTATTTGAATACATATCTTTTACAGAATAAGATTTTAATTTAAATTTGCCATTTAATTTTTTATTAAATTATATATATAGAAAAAAAGAAACAAACCCATATCAGCTACTTTTTAAAATATCTTGAAAATTCACAAGGTGAACCAGCAAGCTAGCAACTTGCTTTTTTATACCATGTAAAATTATGTGTCTAACGAGCCACAATTTAAATCAAAAAAACTCGTTTATAATAAAACAAGGAGATATATTTAAATAGTTGGTTGTACTAACAAGCCATTGTTCAGCTAAGTGCATAACTACACATGTAAATACCAAACAGGAGTAAGAAAACCATAAACGCCTTCTTTCTAGCACCTGAAATATGGGGAAGCCTGTATGAAACATCTCTAATTTTCCCTAGCATTATTTTTATACCAGCAGAAAGCCTATCAGAAGAAATGAACCTTAACCTCCCCCTCCTATGGAAAGCTGAATAGGTAACAGCAGGTAACCAGGACAGGAATTAGATCTTACCTAATGAGTTTATTTGTGATGGGCTAAATGTATAGCAACTTCCTGAGCCAGAATTTGGACAAGATACTGGGTTTCCACTGTTATTTTGGAGAAACATCAAAACTTCATGGTTAAATATCCTGAAAGAATGATGTTTTAACTGCAACAGTATGCAAAAGTGACAGCTGTCTTTCCCCACGGCTTTAGTCATGATAGCATTTTTAGACAGCAGAACTATGTATCCAAAAACAAGAAAAGCAATAAACAGTGCAGCATCCATGGCTTAGGTATATTTTTCACGTGGTAACAGCCACTATTATACTTTTCAAATAAATATAGGATTGCAAGATACATTACAGTGTATATATGGGGCAGAGTAGGTGGTGGGCGGGCAGAAAAGAGAAAGACTGAAAGGCTGAAGGACTGAAGGAGGAAGTTATCAAAAATATGCCTAAAAGTTGAGAGGATGGATGGTTTTGTGGCTCTGACATTGTCTTCCTATGTGATGTGGTAGAAATGAAACAGGCATCATACATTTCAATTCCTGAACTATAAAACTGGAAAAAGCGCACTTCAGCTCCAGCAGCACTGCAAGGATAAATTGAGTAAAGATTTGGAAGTTCAGATTCTCTGTTTGGAAGAGATTTTAGTGCCCCCTCTGAAAAATCATATTAGATAACCAATAGTTTAAAGCTTACAATTGCACAGTATTTCAATATCATCTTTCCTGACAGTTTTGGTTTGCTATGCTGAGCTGTAAAGTTTATGAATTCAAGACCTATGAATGTTTATAGTCTCAATATAATAAACAAGGTAAAAATTTCAATGGATTTCTGCACAGGGAGCCAAAAAAGCAGAAAAAAAGGTTGGACTGGCACTTTTACTGAACACTGTGCTTAGGAGGTCGCACAGGACAGAGGTCTGTATTTCTGATCAAGCATCAGAAAACAGAAATAGCAACAGCAAGCATTATATAACTTATGTTGCTAAGGGTTAGACTGTGACGCAAAGGAAAACTATATTTTATTCATTATGACCCCTAGGAGGAGGGAAAGAGACAGGCAAGGAATGCTGCAAAGAAAGGAAACTGGAGCAAATAGACTAAACTAGAAGAAGAGGACTTGGGGGGAAACAGGAACCTCTGCCCCCTATCATTTGCTCTCCCCCATAGAGATTCATTTCACAGAGGGCCTGTTTTAGTCTGTCCACAAGTGAACCTGACACAGGTGGTCTGACAAAACCACAGACAAATCATGGGTTTAAGTTTTACAAATTTTATTCCATTAATTCTAATATTAGAGGATTTTATACTAACTACGAAAATGTACCTTAGATATGAGTACTAACACAAGCCTGATACTGGGACAACTCTTTTACTCATCTTTCGGAAACATAATTGCTTAATTGAGTTGGACACGTATGAAGACAGACACAGTAAACATACAGACACAGTAAACATAAAGCAAAAGGCTATTATTTTGATTAATGCATTACCAGGGTCATCTATCAGCTCTCACAGACAGAACATTTTTTCAATATCTCAAAAGTATTTTAACATATTTTATTTTTTTAAGATTCTAAAATATAGTTTTACTTAGTATTTAAATAATCACTCTAGTTAAAGCTCTACTCCCAATAATACAGAAACTATATGTTCTTTTCATAGCATGAGCTTTTTAGTAAACCAAAAGTTACATAATATTGTCTTAATATTTTTAATACTTCCATTCTACTTTTAATAAACTGCCTCAGAAATCAGAAGTGACTATGTGACTCGTGTGGACTTGCAGAATTTTTTTGGCTGGGGAGAGGAGGAGTTAGGGGGTGTTGAGGGTTTAGGGGTTTTTTTCCTGTGGGGGGGTATTTTTGTTTGTTTTTAAACTATTTATAAATACAACTTTTTCTGAGACTGTGATAGCACAAGGGACCTTTCTAGAGTTGTGACACTACCTAGCCATGGAGCTCACAGGGGATCAATGATGTGTTGTTGCAGTACCTTGTATCACCACAATTTAAAAGGGATTTCCATCTGTTTCCACATAACTTGATTCCACAGCTTTACAGAAAATATGATACTTTGCTAGATGCATAGAAGGAACGGCCCATTTCACCGACTCTTGATTTTACATACGTTCCTTTCTTGTCTAGAAATTCCATATATTCTTATTTCTAAATCAACTGATATTTGAAAGGTAGTACAGAAGTAATTACCATTTCCTTTCAAAATGTTTTTTAAAGTATATTCAACCTTCACCACATCTGAAATGCCATTAGAAAGCTAAGCTGGAAGATGCAACATTTTCAGACAATAACTCCTGTTACACTTAAGAGGGACCACATCACCACAGTAAATATTTAGTTAAATCCCAAGAATGTTTAGTTCCTCCTTTTTCTTTAACCCCTCCCTGAAACTCTAGTAGGGCTTATTTTGATAATAGAAATCTTCACATTTCCAGTGATCATTTTATTGTGTCCAGCTTATTCCTATGTCCTCCTGTGGCAACACTGCCCATTAACTTCAACAGCTCTTCTCCCTTCTCAGTGTTAACCTACCTGGTATATTCACAGACAGGAATAATAATCCCTGGCCTGCATTAGGCCATGCTAACTGTGAGAAACTCAGAGTCCTCTCCTGTAATATACACTCTCTAGGTCTTCTTTCTACCTGTTATAATTATATTCATAAGACTCTAACTTGATTTTTCAAACTGAATGACATCTCTCTCTCAAATCTTCTGGAAATCTCTTTTTTTGAAACTGAATTTAATAAATGGAGTAACCATGCTTTACAGGAATGTACCATTCAACACTATCTCCAAGATTGCTTCAAAAAATCTACCAAAATCTTCAGAAGGGAGAAACAAAAGACAGCTAAGTCCTACTTAATGAAAAATCCTCCCTATCACCGTATTTTAGTCCCACCAGAAAAGCTGAAACAAGAACAATTACAAGTTTACAAAAATACTTTTATCGGTATTTATTAACTGTAGCTACTGAAGTGAAAAACATTCATAACATTTTAGTTTAGCCAGTTATTGTCTGGCTCCCAGACTTCTGAAAACAGTTACATAATAGGAAATACTGTTTTACCATGGACAATTGCAGTGGAGATGGATATGGCTATAGGCCAGAGTACTGTACAACAACGACAGAAGGTCAGATCCGCATGAAGGATCTGATATATGAAATTTGGGGTACTATACCCGGTATAATCACAATCTAAATACCATACGTACTTCAGTTTCCTAAGTTCCACTGTGAGCCCCACCATGCATAGCTGCCATAACTCTCTCTGGATGGTAAGGAATGGCTTGGCACCTACCTCATTCTGACCCCAAGCACTGTGCAGAAACTGGATTTCTCATGACTCTCCCCCCATATGGCATAAATCCAGGTTCTTCTGACAGCTGGCAGCCACTGATTCTTTTATAAGTCTGGAGAAAATTACATAGCTCTTTTTTACAGTATTGGGATTTAACCCCAGGTTTTATTCATTCCTCTGCTACAGGTGGTTCCCACTCCTTTCTTTTCCACTGTAGGAGAAGTCTTAAAGCTGGGGTTACAGGTAATAACTATTCTTCCTGTTGAAAATTATCTACCATACAGAAAAGAATTTAAAAACCATAAAAAAACCCCAAAAAAACCAAAACCACTCTCTCAAGTCTGAAAGTTAAAAATCAGAAAGCAGGTTCACATCTGGGGCACTGACTACAAAAGACAAGGTCAATTCCTGATCCAGCCCTTGTTGAAACAGCCATTCCACTCTGTTATGGCATGGATGTTTCATGGGAAATGCATAACCTTGTCTAGAAAATTCAGTTTCCAAAAGACTTTAGATCTAGTAAGGTAATAAAAAGAAATCAGAAATCATATAAAAGGCAGCATACTGAATTAATCTTGACAGCATATTTCTTATGTTGTAAAAGGTGGATTTTATAGGTAAGGCTACAACATCAGTAAGGATATCTGCCCTCAAAGTGGACACTGCAATAGAGAACTGGCAATCACTGATATTGGCTTCCACATAGAAAAAACAAACAGAAACAAGCTTAGAGCCAAAATTTGATTGCAGTGTTATTTATAATGAATGGAATAATATGCATATATTTGCTTATGAACACCTGCGTGATATTAAATTTGTTTTTACAGTTACACAGATTTTTCACATTCTTACCAAGATAAATGTACTTTGCTTCAAAATTTCAGTTAGAAGTTTGTGCCATGCCTTTATCAAGATTCATATTAGAGTAAGCACAAATTAATTCATACTTTAATGGTGTCATCTGTCATTTTTTTTGTATTCTGCTGCCAAAGCAGCGGAAGATCAAATGAAATAAAATCTAAACATGAGGTTTCATTTACCCTGCCACAAGAAATAATGTTCAAGGTGGCAAAGACAGATCTGTTTGATAATTATGTATTTTCTGCTAAATTGTTCCATATGCTTAGAATATTTGTGATTTAGTCTTGAAGAAAAGCAAAAGCACTTCTGGTAGTTAAGCAGCTCCCCCCTTAAATATGCATCAACTTATCTTTGTACAATTGATTCTTAGGTAAAAAGATTTACATTAACTGTTTCTGCTTACTATGTTCACCAGAAAAAAACCTTGATACATAGTTACAGAAATATAAGCATTTACACCTTAACAATGTAAAATTTAAGCAAAACCAGTGCAAAAATACTTTGAAATACTTTGTTGACAATTTCACTCAATTCACTCCATCTGCTTTACTAGGTCATTTGAATTATTAATAACATTTACAAATATATCCCTTTGACAACTGTCATTAATGAAAAGATATATTTTATATAAAATAATCCAGTTCCAGCTATTCACCATATTTGTTTAATCTTTTAATAGAAACTAAATTTTGCCTCCATGTTTAAGACATTTGCTTTAGTTCTAAAATTAATCCATCTAATTAAAGACTAGCTTTGATAAAACAGAATGAGAATCTATTATTAGCTTTAACATGTTAGTGAGGGAGATGCATATAGGACAGATTACGAGATGACACAGAGCTCTCTGTGGGATTCAGATGGTGACGGTTACTGAGAGGAACACCACTTCCTTCCTGCATCCCAGCCCTTTATGCAGGAGGATTCTGAACTTATCAAGACTTTTTCAATTAGTGGTTGTAAATTACAGCGTATTCTGATAATATTTTTTTCAAATATATTGCCACTATGAAGTGTTTTGTACAAACGAGTACTGATTGATTCCAGGCACAGTTCCATCCTAATTGTCATAACCTTACAGTACTAAAGGAGGAACAGCAACGTGAGAATTTTTGGCAAAAGTTTAGATGCATCAACATTGCTGCCTTGCACATCACCATTTCTGTAACACAACTGCAAATCACAATTTAAGGATTTAATAAATCACATACATTTATAAAAGGAAATAGAAGTATGTTTCCATTTCTAAGCAGTTTTCATCTCTGTTGGAGAAGAGCTTGATCACACAAACAAATAAATTTTTGATACAGTTTATTAATTCTGCAGCTTCAGATATCTGCATTCCAAATGAATATTAAGCTGAATGACTCTCATTCTTATAGCAAAATACAATAATAAAATGGAAAGAAATATTCAAACAAAACAACTAGGCTGTGCAAGGCTGTTTGAAAAGCTCATGATTTATGTTATTTTACCAATTTAGGAAAAGTGAAACGAGCCTGTAGTGTTTCCAGTTTTGTGGTATATATGTATATCATCTACTGAGCAAAATAATTTTAAATTGACCCTGCTAAAAGCATGACTGGTCTCTCAGGTATGTTTAAACACAAAAATTCAAAAGTGCAGAAAGGAAATTAAGGCGGCATATCACTAGTAATGACTATACTAGTGTGTGAGCAGAGGATGGTACTGACATGTACAAAGATAAAATAGCAGGTGCGATAGAAATGGTCCGTTTTGCACAAAGCATATACATAATCTCTGAAATGGAACTGATCTTGTTCACTGTTACAAAAGATAGACAAAATTGTCAGGTGCTCCTCCTTCAGGACAGCTTGGCTTTCCAAGGAAGACAAAAAGTTACATTGCTATGAACTTTCCTAGCCTACTTCTATTTTTAGCAACAAAAGAAGTTATTAAAAAATAGTGTCTACAGTATATCAGATTTGTTTTCCTGCTCTACGCATAGAAGGCTGTGAAAACTATTAATACTTGTCTCTTTCCTCAAGGATAACTGCCATAAATAAACTATAAGGAATTCCTTTCTTATGAAAGGAATGGGTGTTTAGTCTACTTAGTACTGTAGTAATTTACAGCTTTCTGCTTTTATGTACCAAATGGTATTTCCATCCTTAGATCCTAGAGCCAAAAAAATCTACTCTTTCATTCCAAACATTTAGCAGTATTACACAATGCATACATAAACATATAGCTGCCAGCCTTGCAGAATAAATTCAATTGACAAATACTTCACATCCAACCTGGAAGCAACTTACTCTGCAAGTACACCAGCAAAAACTTTTGCTACAAACAATTCATCCAGCCCATAAAACAAAAAAAAAAAATCACAACTGATTACAACTTTCATTGTTGCATGGCATAAACATACAAAAATAACCAGTCTCTATAAAATAATTTATTATTTGCATCTCTTAGATCCATTTATCTTATGCACATAACTTTCTTATACAGAAGCTCCAAGTGAGGTGGCAATCTTTAAATTCAATTTGAGAAACATGTAGTCCATTATCATATTCAGAAAGTAGACAGCAACTTTTATTTTCAGACATGTATGTAGAAAAGGTGATGCTGTAGCAATCTCTAAAATATAGTAGCCCTCCCAAAAACATATCTTTGTATACAGATGAAGCAACTTATTTGAGCTATACTGTTCAGAGAGGAGATGCATTTCACAACATGAGCTGCCCGTCACGACTGCTACTTGATCTGATGAATGGAAACATAATGGAAACATAAGTAAATAGTAGCACAAGAAACATCTCCTTTGCAGAGTGGAATGGAAGTTGCTGGTGACATACAATGCTGGCAAAGTAATTTGAAGTTGCAAGGCATGAAATGAAAACACTTGCTAAGGTTCCTCTCAAACACAGTTGTGTTTCTCAATTTCATGCAAGCTTTTTGTCACATTCTTCTGTTTTGGCGTAATTCAGATGAATTCAAATCCTGGAAGAAACAAGCTTAGAAGATTCCACCTGTGTTCTTCCACTCAACAGGTAGAGCCTAATGTCATGTTATTTTTTTAAAGTTTGCCTGCTCAAGCACTTCCTCTTCTGTCATTATTATCTCCAATACTTTCTTCTCTTAAGTTAGAAGAGGCAGTGTAAGGCTCACTAATTTTTTTACATTACTAGTAATCCAGTTCTTGTTTATTTTTTCCTATATAGCTTATAACAGTTATTACAATATTCCACCATTTCATCTTGTTTCAGGCTTCCTTATTGCTTAATGTAAAATGTTCCTTTTTGTTAGTCTAACTTTGCTTTTAAACTTCTCATTTGTGTACACATTTTATAGCTTTCTCTTATCAGGTGTCTGTCTTATTTAATTCTCCGATGAGAATTTAATGATTTTGTAAGTGTTCTCTACTTTCATCCAGTCTTGGATTCAATTTCATATTTTTTTACAGTCTATATTTTACTGGAAAAGCATTTTATGAAAAGGTCAAAAATACTAAACTGATCCATGTCATGCATTCATCACTTCTTGAAATTTTGCCCCAACTTTTGATTCTGAACACACCTTAACTCAGATTTCACAACCAGGCAGCTGAGATCCATTTGGTGAAGGGTGATCTGCTTGAACACACAGACGCACTCTCAGAAATATTTTTTTTCTAAACTGAGTCTTTTTATTGTTTACAAAGGTTAACCTAACTACTTGGCCTGTCCTGCAAAACATAATTTATTTTTTTAGGGTTGTTTCCACTACTGCAAGCACTTTCAATTAAACAAGCAGTTGTGTCTGAGAAGGAAATCACCTTGCACAACATAATACTCTGAAGTCCAGGCAATTAACCACCTTTTCTACTAAAAACATTTTCTGAATCAATGTTCCTTTCTGTATTACTAATGCGAAAATGTTAAAACAACAGAAACATCATAACTGACCAAGAACTGAAACTGTCTAGCAACCTTTTCTTCTGATATGGTTTGAGAGAAGCAAATGTCCATTAGCCTCTTGAATTCTGAAGTGAGTTAAATATGTAAGCTGGTTTTAAAATGTTTTCAAAATATACAAATCAGGCTAAATGCAATGGGAAAGCCTGCTGACAGCGTTCTGTTAAACTTTTCCTAACTCAGGTCAAATACACAAATCCGATAACATTAGCAGTCTATCCTCAAAAAAATTCTTGACAGAGATCTCTTGACTTTTGACTTACTCAAAATGCCACACCTAACATCTAGTATTCTGGTGCCAGACCCACTAAAATGGAAAACTAGCATGAATATCAGCAGTTAAATGCCTGAGCTCTTACTGCCGTTTTCTACTCCCACCCTGACAAACGTATAAATTGTTGGCTAAATCCCACTCCTGAAGTCATGGCCCCTGCTGTCTATAAAATTTACTACTACAAAACAGTAAATTTGCATTAGCAACTACAGAAAAATTATGAATAAAAGTAATGAATAAAAACACGCCTGCTGCATGCTTAGAGCAAAATATTACTTACAGAGTAATTGAACTCTTACCTGTAGTATCACACCCACTTGTAAGAGCATTAACAGTAGCTATGACATTCTTAAACTTGGTTGAAGTTATAACACTGAAGTAACACACTTACTGGTTTTAATAAAATTTTACAGAATGAAGACATTAGATTTTACTAGATTTGCCTAACATGTATACCATACCCTGCTTTAAAACATGTACATAATCCAAAAACTTGAAGTTTAACCAGGTTGTGTATGGAATTTTACCTCAATGTTCATAGTATACTTTCTTTTGAGCTATTCCCAAAATGCAGCTCAGCAAGCCCTGAACTGGTTGTTGAAGCGGATCGGTGTTTCATATAAGACCATTAAAAGTTTAAAACAAATAAAATACCTGTTTTTAAAGAGTTGAAAAAACATTATACACCACCGTATTTTCCACAACACTGATTAAAACAAACTCAAGCTCTGCTACACAGATAAGCTGAGCTCAGAATTTTGTATATGTTTTTATTCTTTTTAATGTTGCTTTTTAAAGAAAGAGTTAGCAGCATTATTAAGTGTGGGATGTTAAGTGTTTATGCAGTAGTCTCCCTTAAATGGGGGACATATCCTCAGTTGCCACAAAGTGGTACTTAACACATTGCTATGTTTTCTTAAGTAGAAGGAAAAACCAACAACCAAGTTGTTTATTTTTTTTCTCTTAAGTGACTGAGTGATGCTGAACTTATTTCACAGCATGATAATTAATCAGTCTAGAAACACCACAGTAAGCCAACATGCGGCAACCTACAAAACCAGGAGTTCAGAGACTGCATTTGGAAGACTCAAGTCTTTGTTCACGCAAACAGTTGCACTACTTAAAGCAGATGTTCCCAAACTGTGCTATTCAAGGCACTTTTAAGTCATTTTATGTGTGTGGTAGGCATTAGGAGCCACCCCTCCTGAGCTGGGGGTGGGAAAGAGAGAAAAGAAAAAAAAAAAAAGAAAGAAAAATAAAAAAGAGTCAGAAGCAGTTGCAACCACTACACACTAAATGCTCATTCCCTTAAAGCCTACAAGCATGTGTGTGCTTATTGCTCAGAATATCCCCATCAGGCTCCCAGATTTAGAGAATGTAAAAGGAATACAAAATGAGATTTATATGGGAGTTGAAAGGCAAGCAGCCATTTTTGAGAGCAAAAAGTAGGCAGAAGGTTACAGGACCATGAAGTGTAGAACCAGCAATAAACTATGATGTCTTTGTCAGAGAGGGTCAATGGTATCTATATGCTGGGTGGCAATTTCTGAGCTTCCAATACATCAGCGACAGTTCTGCTCAACTTAAAGCAGAGCCTGGAGTTGAGAAAAAACAATCCTGAAGAATGACTGCATATGACAAATATATAATGCAGAAGAACAGCAGTTAGTGTGCAGTGTTTTTATGGTTAGCCAATTGTACCTATTCACCTGATAACAGAATTTTAGTTCAGGATTTTTAAATTCTTTTTTTGAAACACAGATAAGGAATAAAACTTTACTTTTGCTTTTATCTTGTACTTTAAAAAGAAAAGTAAATCTCAGGAAACATGCAGTTGTTCAAATTTCTAAACTCTCATTTGGGCTTTGAAGCTCAACAACCACATACCAAACCATATATTGTTTGTGGTTTCAAGACTCAGAGGCAATGAACTCTTGTTCCCTAACTATCACAGAGACAACAGTCACCTGCTGAATTACCAAAACCATATCTCAGCACACAGACATTTCTTCTATTTCCCATTCAGTTGCTTGTCTGGATGCATTTTCCTTGCTTCTACAGAAGGAGTCAGCAAGAGATGCATGCTTGTAAATTGTAACTTACCTCAGACCTATTGATATGATACTGCTTTAGCCACAAAAAAGGGAGGGGAAAAAAAATCTTTTTAAATTTTTTTGAGCTGAGCGATGAAAAAAATAAATAAAAAAAAAAAGTAAAGCAATTTATTTCCTTGTGGAACAAGATCTATGGGAAGTTGAGCCTAGATTCACAGTTACCTACTTTTGAAGCTTTGGTTCCTAAACAAGAGTTTTCCTATAACATACTTTTTCCATATGTTAGAACAAAGAAAAACATTTATATGCATTAAGCTAATCAGACATTATATATCATTTAAAAATCATCAGTCACTTGTTATGCTTCTGATTCGTAGGAAATACAGGTCAATACTGAGTAAAAAATGAGAGTTAATTTTTTTTTTAATTAAATCACCAATTCTGAAATGGGTTAAATTCTTCACTAAAATCAATCTTTCTGAAATAACTGTTCCATCTGGTTTATACATTGATCATAGTTTTTATTATAAAGCCTAGGAATCTAAAGTGATTTTTAAATCCCCTTTACAGCTCACAGTTTTTTTCTTGCCCTTCATTTTCATTGACAAACTCATCTCACTCAAACGTGGACCTCGTACTCAATAATTAACTCAAATCCTTTTTTTGAAACGATGCCTTAACTTTCTCTTCACTGAACTGATGGCTCAACAGCAGCTTCATAAAATTTTTTTGCCTGGGGAATTTCCCTACAATTTTAACTGGAAGAAAGGGAAATTGTCAATTACATTCCATGTATGTAACAGGACAGTTTATTTTACCAGTAAAATGAAATGTAGAGTTTTGCCACTATTGTATTAAAAGGGTATGGAGACGGGTTTAGCAGGTTTCTTTATAAGACCATTCAAGTCCAACCCTTGTTATCTATGTAAAGGTATTAATGAATACGTACTTTCCTACAGAAATCTCTTATTTATATTGAGGGGGAAAAGACATACATTCCACCAAAAGAGATGTACTTTTTATACCAACTCAAAACTTTTCAGCAATTTAACAGAAAACTTTCTGCAATGATTGAAGTATAGCAAGGGAGTCGAGTGGGCTTCTGGAGGCTTGTTTCCTTTAAAGACCAAGATTGTCTCTTCTCTGCTTGGGATATGGGACTTATTCCAAGCTTATTTCACTGTCAAAGCCCATGGACTTATCCTCTTAAAAGCCACATGCATGTCCTCAGTCTGGAAGATGATTCCTTCCTTGTCCCTTGAAGAAACCTCGTCAGCCCCTGAGTGTGTTGTCAGCCATTGAGGTGGACAGTTAGACCTCAGCTGTACTACAGAGAGGGAAGATTGCTTGGGACAGAACCGGAAGGATGCTCTGGAGATACCCTAACTCACCAGCTTGGTGTTACAGAAACTACAAGAGTCAACACTGAAGACTGTTAAAGTCGAGGAAAACAATATTAACTGCTCTCCCACTGTCCACAAACCCAGCCACGATTCACAAAAGGCAGTTGTTTGTCAGGCATGATTTGTCTACAGATGAATAAGACAGGTATTCGCACAGGATAAAAGCCAAGTAAGAACTTATTCACTTAACTAAGACAGTAGCCATTTCAGAGTAGTAAATCCATGTTACAAGAAACACTGAGGGATCCAGCGTAGCTGACGCTCCTAATGCTGAGGGTAATTAACTGCAAGGGTTCCAGCACAGGGCTCTCAGTCAGCTAATACAGCTCGAGACAAGTAGAGGGAAGGCGGACACTCTGGAAATACACAGGCTACTACATTCACAGTACTAGCCCCATAACTCTTACAGTTATGGGGCTCAAACCCTTCCTGAAGAAGACCATAAGCCTTGCGTTCTACCTTCAAATGCTGATAGGGTATATGAAGAAGGGCAACTTTTTTTTCCTTTCATATCCCTAGGTATAACTTGTTAGTATTTATGCCAACCGATAGCGTATGGACCAGGAATTCATATTTGCATTGCTATCCTTCTGAAGGATCAGCTACAAACCACAAAATTATATACATATTAGGCTCCACCTGTCTAAAAAGTTTCCCATTAAACAGGTCAAGAAAGCATATTAACAAAAGCCTTCAGTATCAGTGTGCTGTATTATATCAGAAGCATTTCAACATCCTTTAATGTGATCAAATCAACAGCCTGGTCTCTGGTAAGACACTACATATAGGACCATACAGAGCGTAATGATATCAAAGCAAAATTAAGAGCAGCTGTGAGGACAAGAAGGAAATACTGGAATTGTTTTCTCTAGGCACATCTCTTACCATTGTCTGATAAAAGTACACCAAACAACAAATGGTATAAGCAAGGAGGAGACAGAGCTACCCTGATCTTTTCCTCCAAAAATGCAAAATATGGCACATTGAAAAAATAATCAATAAAGGAAAGACATCATCCTTTGATTTGTAACTCAGATGTAGAAACCAAGAGGGAAAAAAGAATTCACTACAACTGAATACTTCAGTACAAAAAGCTAGTGTCTTGTGCTGGGCCATAGAAATTGTACTGCTGAAGATGTGACAATGGAGTCTGATGGGGAAGCCAAAATATTTGACCAGTCAGGCCATGGACTTACTCCAGTAAATTCCTACTTTATGTGATCAGTTAGAATTTGTCTTGAGGGGCCAAGTATGTATGTCTTTCAGCTTATAAGATATTATACAATGCCACGCATAAAGTGTGCAGTACTGTGCAATTCAAAAGGCACATGGGTTGAATTTCAAGAGGCAATTATTCAGTGGAAAAAACCAAGCATATCTTTGTTCAATTAAAAACAGAGTTTAGCATGCATCACTGAGGGCGACTAATTCCTATTTGTAGGTCCCCTTTAATGTTCACAGCTGGCAGGCAGCAAACCTACATTTTCTTAAGGCAGTTTCAGATAAATGAAGTAAACTGTAAGAACTAGAATAGAGTTAAGTTTCTAGAATAATTATGGTAAGTTTTATCACTAACATACAATTAGGACAGCCCATCACTGCACTGAGGAGCAGGAACTCCAAGGAAACATTTATCAATATATTATCTGAAACTTCGAAGAGTATTTTGAAATTTGTAATTTTTTACCTTTCCAGATTCTCTTAAAAAGAAAAGTAATTTATAAGTTAATCAATTACAACAACCAAGCTCTGGTAACTAGAATTAGCTTCTAATTATCTAGCTAGAGTTCCAAGACAATTCACAAAGCAATCATTCTTTAAGCAGTCAGTGCTCTATCAAAGTATGTATGGAACAGAAACTGTTTTAATAGAGTTGAAGTTTTTGTTTACTCAGGAAAAATGAACAGCATTATAACTGGTTAGAACTGTAAACATCTACAGAGCTTAATCATACAAGCATGTCTTATTTCCTGTTTGACTTTATCTGTATTCCAATAAAGAAAAACTTAGGCATTTCTCCTACTGAAAAGCCTGCACAGGAGGAAAACTGCTGAGTCATAAGGGCATAGACAGCAGTAAAAGCTATACCAGTATTAATAGATTATTTGTACACATTTCTAATGTGCATTCACACTGAAGCCTTAAATAACTTTTAAGGCCAAGCAAACTATACTTCTACAACTTCAGATGGATGAATCATGAAGTCCATGGAAGACAGATGTTGAGAGCCTGGTGCTACCTCTAATTATACTTTTCCACTCAAACTGTCTTTGGAGAAGGGATCAACAGTTACAATGATTTGTAAAACAAAACCGAAAAGCTCCAAATCTCATTATCTTTAGGTGCTACAGTATAGTAATAAAAATCTTAGCAAAGATTACAAGACTCGGAATACAGTACGCAGGAGAAGCAGCGGCACTTCCTGAGGCTAGGCTTTTATCTTGCTACCTGTTCTGGGTCTGAATGTCTAACACTAACAGTGCCAAACTCCAAAACAAACGTTGTTAGAATAGGCTAGTTTGTATTTTAGGCTCTTATCTTGCAAACAAGAGAGTCAGGAATATAGAGAAAAACCCAGAACCATATGCTTAAAGCTAATCTCCCTATTAACAAGGGCTATAGAGAAAAAACAAATGCTCTGCATACTGGGACAGGGTTTTCAACAAGTTTTACAACAGCTTTGTGAAACATAAGAGGTTCCTACACTGACTTTCCATATGCCTTTGATTAAATAATACACATAGGGGAGAGAAGAAGAGATAACTTTTCAATTCTTTTCCTTGCAAAGGGACTTCTAAGAATGTTTAACATCCATCGCTAAAATACTGCAGTGTAACAGGAAAAGAAAATCCAAAGAACACATTCACTATTAGCATTTGTACCTGGTTTCTCCTCTTTATCTGACAAATGCATTGACATGTTAGAATTTTCAATTTTAGATGTTCAGTTTGGGATATATTAAATCTCAGTTACATCAATCCTTAGGGGCACAGGGCTGCCCCAGCTGCACCAGATGCCTAGTGACACAGCACTCCTAAAAATAAAATTTTTCTGAGCAAGCTAAGAATGAGCATGTAATAGCGAAAACATACACATTTTGAGATTTAAGATGATGTCATAGCTACATGGTTTTAATCATAATTTTTGAAGATCAGAATTTAGGACTTCAAAGCCTAAATCCCTGTTTATCTTCTGTTACGTAAAATACAGGCTAAAATAGCCTGTAGCAGACAGCCAGAAATGCTCAGTATGAATCTTGGGGGACTGTGGGCAGTGGGGGAGGTCTGGAGGAAAAAAACCAACCAAACAAACAAAAAACCCAACAACAACAACAACAACAAAACACATCAAAAAACCACAAGTAGCAAAACAAGCATAGATTAGGAAATAACTTGAATAATATGATAGTCTGATACTGAAATAACTATACAATTCCAAGGTTCACATTTTGTAATAACTCTGGACTGGGGCCAGGGGCAAAGCCAGTGCAGAAGGAAACATCATTAATTTGTTTGGGTTGTTTTGGTTTTTTTCCCCCAATTTTTTTTCCTCCAGCTCTCAGATAAGATTCAAATCAATTGTCCACCTAACACTTGGCAAAAAGGCTATCTATATCTGCTAGTTTGGAGATATGTTGCTGGCCTTCTCAACGTGACAGAATAAATACACTGTCTCCCACTTTGCCTGTCATTCCCATTTGTACACCTTAGCCATGCTTTGCAGAGCAGGAACTACATGTGGTCTGTTTTCTCCAGTACACAGTGATAGAACAGTAGGCAGCACAGGAAAAATACACTATCAAGGAATATATTTTATGTGATGACAATGGCTGCATTGCAAATTTGAGATATGCTATGCCAAAGAATGTGTGTTAATTATACTACAAAGTAAAAAAAGGCAATGCAAACTTATTGGGGAAAAAAAATTATTTTGTTATTGCTGTGCTTGCCAGAATCACTTGCATACAACATGAGAAACTAATTGTAAACTAATTTTGAACAGAAACTTTCTTCTATAAATGCAGAATACTGCCCAATAAGCAAGATGGAAAAAAACTCCATACTTTAACCCACAGGAATTCTTAGTGAAATGGATGAAAGGATAATTAACAAGCAACATGTTGAATTTTGTTTCTAATGTATTGATATGCACACATAGCACAGCTACTTCATTTTTGATTCTGCAAGCCTCTCCTTTATTCTCAATTTACCTTTAAAAAGAAAAATCATGCCCCTAACACTAAAAAAGTGAATAGTCATGCAAACTCTACTTTTAGCCCTTTAATCTGTTTCGCCAAAACCCCAAGAAAAATCTTTATAAATTTTTTTCCTTACTGCAGTAAAGTATTTAAGTGATTATCTATTCATCATATAAGGACCAAAGCTAGAAGCAAAAGGGCTTTTTCCCTTCATATGCATGGGGAACACAGGTTATGCCTAAATGATTGTCCAGTTGTGCTCCATACGCTGAGTTCACACTAACCTGCATCTGCACAAAGAGCTGTTGTCCCATATTCCACTTTATGTTTTTCACTGCTGAATGCACACATGCATGGGCACTTAGCATCAAAATGGACTGAAATAATACCAGGACAACACAAAGTCTTTACTGATTGTCAGCAGACACCTGACTGATTTATCCTAGTCTCTTAAAAATAAAAAGCTTCCCCTAAGCCACTTTCAGAAAGTATCTTACATGCACAAAATAAACACTCCAGCGGTGATTTAAGCTAACCTGCTTGACTTTGAGGACTGTTAATCCACTTGAGTACAGGCAGGTAGTACTGCACTGCCGAGAAGCAACACCACCCTAAATCACTTCTTAGCTTTGACTCACCACATAAGACTTTATAAAGAAACAGACTTGAGACATATTATTTTAAGCCATTACTGAAACTTCCTTTTTGAGTACAAGGTCAAATTCATACATATAAAAGCATGCCTGAATGCTTGACAGGGGATACAGAAAGGCTTCTGACACCATGTGGACTTGAGAATAACCTGACCACACAAAACTAATGTATCTAAAGGGTCACTTCACAGCACAATAACTTTACTAACAAATGACAACAATCAAAAGCAACTGCTTAACAGAATACAATCACCAACACAAGAAGATGTTTTGAAGTTGTGGAAGAAAAAAATACGTGCACCTACTTCTTACAACCTGAAATATGTCAAGCATGCAGAAGTCTACCACATTTCAGTAGACGCTAGAGAAACACTCACCTGTCTTTAGCTCTGGAGAACATTCTGTACCATTTTAATTAGTAGGGTCAGGGGAATATGCTTTTTTTACTGGTGGGGATATATATGTATATATACACATATATGTGTGCATATACACATACACAGACCCCTTAGCTTTTAAAGTAATGACAAAAAATGTGTCAAGTGAGGCACATTTATTCAAATTGATGTAACTTTTAGAAATGTCTTTCACAAAACAGTTCTTTTTTTCACCCCAGACTTCCGCCTTCAGTAAACAGACATTCACTCTAGATTATTTAAACTTGGAAAAATGCAAGTGTTTTCTTTGAAAAAAATATCTATTGTTACAGAAAAAACTTGGGTTTCCTTTCAAGCAAGATCATATGATTACGCATTTATATTTTACTTTCCGCAGGAATTTACACACCCCCCATTTGCATCCTGTTATTCATTTAGCGTTTCCCTTTACTTCAGCATGCTGTGTTAATAAAGTGGAGCAGTTGGCTCAGTCTAGGCACTCAAGGTGACAATCAGTGCTCACTCTTGCATTTGTCAGATTTATTCTACAGGGTTTTCCGCATATCTTCAATTACACAAAATACGCCTTCAAAAAAGCCGTCCTGAGAAGTACTGCATAGATTGATCGGGCAAATGTAAACTAGAGGTTTTCAGGGGTTTTTTTCTTCATTCTCTCATCTTTTGTTCATTCAAAGCACTAATTTTTCTTTTGGAAGCTGAATTTCACTGAAATAGCTTCCATGTTATTTAGGAACATTAGTATAAAAGACCAAGTTTTCACTATTGTCTCTGTCATGGTCATAAATTGGTCACTCTTACTGAAGTAATTGATGTTAGTCTTTAAACACCTTGAGATGGAAACTAATGACTAACCTGATTTGTAGTCCTACAGTTTAAAGGCCTGAAAAGAAGTAGTAAAAAGGTTTCTGCCAAAAAAGTGTTAAGACAACTTCTACTGAAGCTATTCTGTCTGAAGGTATAAATTAAACTCGCTTCACTTTGTACTATTAAAAATGTCTTGCACAAGGTAAGCAACATCAGATCTTTTATCTTTTCAAATTTACCAGGCTTTTTTATATTACGGAGTCCAAAGGAAAAATATTCTCTTGTAACGCACCCTAGTATATGCACTTGTTGCTTTCCTACAAGACAAATCAAAATTCTGCTCCTTAATTCATTATATTGCAATTAAATGTTCTATATTCTACAGCTGTTGTCCAGTATGGTAGCATTAGCTACAAACCTTTGCCTGAAATGGATACAAACCTAGTGCTATGCAACTAAGTTAAAAACACAGGTTGTTTGCTTCAATTCCAGATCCACAGTAGTTAAACTGCAACTTGAAATGCAAATATAACTTCTCTGCCACTAATGCACATCTAATTCATCACCACTCTAAATGACTGAAAGCTACCATATGTTCAAATTAAAAACAAGTAAGTGATGTAAATTTTGGTGTGAAGGAATTCTGAATGTCTCTTTACAGCTAAAGGCATGATTTTTAATTTTTTTTCCCATACAGAAATCATAGTCTTAAACGCCTTTATTACAGGACCTTCAAGTGCAAATTGGAGGGAAGGGGCAGGAAGAATAAAAAGCATTTCCATTGCATGAGAAATTGAGATTTGTTATTATCACTTCATCCCAAGCAAAACAGAACCTTGCAATCTTGGGCTTATGTCAGAAAACACCATTTTAAAAGCCACAACAAAATACATTTCATTGAGACTAGAACTACACTTTAGTTCAGCCAGAGAACACAGACAAGCAAAATAATTTCTTTTAAAGCAACCTACCTGAGATATCTTGCAAAGATTTTTATGAAACTGACGTTCTAAAAGATTTCTCTCATTTGATGGGAGAAAACTTTTTCATGTGAAAAAACCACTGCCAGAAATATTTGCCCAACTCTAGCCTTAGACTGGATTCCATATTAAGAATTGTCCTGAACAAGCACAGAAATCAAGACACTTGCATATATTCTTCAAGCAATAAAACACAGAATGTGAATTTATGAGCATTAATAAATTGAAGCCAGTTGACACAATAAATGAAAATAATTCTGTATTCCTGCAGAAAAAAGTGAAACTATCTTAGTTAGGTTTCTTGAGTTCTTTCATCCATGTTATCAAGGCTGAAACACTAAATCCTAAACTAATGAGGACAGAGGTTATTTTAATGTCAAAAAAACTTAGTTAAAAACCAGCTTAAAATTATAATATCAACTCCATTGTAATCAAGATTCCTTAGCTACAGTCGATCAACAGAATTTAATCTTTAATACAATATTGTAAAATCTGACTGATTGGTTCAAGAAAGGACAATTAATTCAATAAAAGTTCATTGCTTTATTCCAGCAATGAAAAGTATCAGAATATTTCCGCCTATGTAAAAACTGGCATGAAGCCAGCCAGCCTGTCTCACCCTACAGAACAGCTCAGGTAGTGATGGAGTGGGGTAGGACTCTTTGGCCAGCTCTGAGGTGGCCAAGAACACCCACTTCTGGCCTGATGACTACTCCAAGTGCTGCTGTATTACCTGTGTCAGGGCTGGGGTCAGTGAAAACCTGCCCACACAACTGGAGAACCTTAGATGTCGTCTTAATGCCTCATGTCCTGCATTAATCAGGGCTTGGACCCAGGAAAGACTGTCTCTATTCTTTACAAATCACCTTTGCAATAAACTATAGGAAGAGGCAGTAGCAATTACTTTATATCAAAGCAAAGTTATTTTTGATGTATCATTAAGCAAAACATATAGCTGATGGGAACTCACATGACATGTTTTGAATAGTAATAGTTTTATGAAGGCAATTTTCAGAGGGGAAAAAGAGAAATCTCTTGGGTATTTTTGATAGTCTGATGAAAAGGACTGGAGGACTCATTAAAGGCAATATCAATTCCAAACGCAAAGCTTTGAAAGCCTGGTGACCTAAGTGAAATATAAGTAGTTACATTTGGTTTCATGAAACTGGAAAGCTTACTTTATACAGTTACATTGTATATATCCACAAAACTGGAGGTTCCCTTGAAATACATTTAATTTTATTCCATTAAAATAAATGTAACAGTTTTAAGTACCTGAACAGCTGAAATCAACATACAGCGTAAACTGAATTTTACAAGCAGTTCAAAACCAAATAAATTTCCAACACTTACCATCAAAAAAACTTTTGGCTCTCAGGTAACTGACACTGAGCCTAAGCACAGACAGCTTATCCAATTTGGCGATAACATCTTGAGGGAAAGGCAGGAGGCTAGCCAAGCGGTCCAGCTCCGCATTCAAGCGGTCCCTGTGTCTCTTGGATGGATTGGACTTGACTCCTTCAGCTGGGGACGGCTTTACTCTGTGGCAATAAAACAAACACAGCGTAAGTGTAAGCTCCTCTCCAAAACGAAGGCAAATATTCACCAAGGCTAAGATTACAAATTGTCTCAAACTTTAACAACCAAAATGTTTTCCCAAGTGATTTTGTTTCCCATCAGAAAAAAAAAAGAAATAACCTAAGATGGCTTAACCTCCCCTCCAACACACACACACTGTTAAATGAAGCAGTTTGAGTTACAATGTCTATTTGAACATCCAATGAATATTTGAAATCTTTGAGATTCAGCATTTTTTATAAAAAGCTTCCTACATTTTCAGTCACTTATTCTTCCAAATGTTTGCATTATAATAAATAATAATTATTATAATAAATAATTTGGTAACTTTTAGTGGTATTTGTGTACAAATACATTTGAGAGTACACTTTTTTGCTTTGATAATTATTTCTCACAGATGTCCCTAATTTTTGTCAATGTTTGGATTAGGTTATTTTCAGTTGAATATAACAAAAGTTTTAGTAACGTGCTAGATAATGAAGGATCCAAAACTGCACAAAAAACCCCCATGAGATAAAGTTAGTCTGCATGTAAAATCTTTGTAGCAAACACTACTGAGCTCATCCTTTAAGTCACCTCTCAGATGAAGGCATTTCATTTGAGTACAGCATGACAAAGAGGTGCCTTTGTACCTTACAAAGAATGATTTCAAAAGCTTTTCTTGTTATGAATTACATAATGAAGTTTTTATAAACTTGCTATTTTCCATTCATATCCACCCTGAGCTTCAATTCCAGCTATTTGGATACTCACACCTCCCCACGCACGCAGAAGTCTGGGAACAAGTTTAAGCCCCTACTCCTTTGAATTACAATTAGTCATTACAAGCCAATACTGAAACAAAATAATTTATCTGCACAAGCCATAGTAGATTTTGTGATCTTTATTAAACAGTTTTCTAATTAAAGAGTGATTCATTCTCACTTTTCCAGTATTGAGGTTCTACATGAGATCTGCATCAGTTATCAGTCCGTGCTCCTCTCCAGGAATGTTTGTTCTGCAATATTCATCACTCAAAAGTACTGAGCATAAAGACATTCAGCAGCTAATTTCTTCAGTATTTTGTTTAGTCTGCTTCCAACTGTCATACTTATATCAATTTTACGATGAGAAAACGCAAAAGCATCAATAGTTATTTTTGCCACTGCTTAAAGTAAACCATACAGTAAAATAACTTCATCTTGTGTTTCCAGCCAAATAAGTACTGCTGGAATGGACATTCTTATTTTTAGCTTATTTTTACTTTATGTTTCAATTACACTTCTTGTTAGTTTAAATTCAAGCCCTTCTTTTTACAGCCATTGCTTATTCAAGTGTCACTTGTCAAAAACTTGCACTTAAGTCTGGCTGCCTGCTCCCCAGCACTATGACTGTCCTTTTGCACATTAAAGGAGGCACATGCCTTATGTAGGGCCTGGAAACGTGAAGGTGCCATAATATAAAATGTTGTTAATAGACAAAAATATAACATAGCAGCAGCAATTACTTACTCCTCAGATAAAGTTAAACTTGCTGCAGGGTAAATATTGTCTAGGACACAGTTTTAGTAGAGCTTTATCCTAAAAATATTGGAAAAGTGGGAAAAAGAAATTAATCAAGAAATATGAAAATTCTTTCTCTTTGAAAAACAACCATAGCTTTATCATCAATGGCCATGGATGACAAGCTATTTGGTTAGATGCGTGTGCTTTGGTCACAAGTCCAGAGTTTGACACTGTCAGTTCACCATATTCCCAAGTGAATATTAAACTTCGAATAATTTAGGAAAGCTTTCTTCATATTCTCTTATGCTGGCAGAATACTAACTTGTACAAGCCACAGGATTACACAATTTAAATATAACCCTAACAAAATAAAGTTCAAAATCACCAAAAATTAGCAGTAAATTAAAAGTTATTTCTGAATTTTTTTTTTACATATTAGACTGCCATAAATGTCTGAATAATAAATTCTAAACTTTAAGCAGGTATCAGTTGTATAACAATCAGGGAACGGCTAACTAATATCAAATCAAACTGGTCTGCTCCTGAAAAGTGGAGGACTCCATAGAAACCATTCAACACACATAAAGTTTTCAAACTAAATAACAGAGTGTTCTATTTTAACAACTGCCCTCTGGTTTACTTTAAACTCACAATTTGACAAAGTAGTTGAAATTATGTGCAACTGTGCAGTCATCTCATCAGGTTATCAGTTGTTGATTGTTTTTCTAATTTACACTGATTTTCTAATGATTTCTCTTTTTTTACTTTTAACTAGTTGAAAGCATTTTTGAATATTATGTTACTACTATTTGCAGCATAAATCTTGCCATATTTTCTCCCTCCAAATCAAACACTGATTATCCCTAATTTTCCCCTTTGTCACCCAACTAAAATCCATTACATAAAAATGGATCCTTCAGTGACAAAGGGAATAAGGGCGGCAGTGCCAGGGGCATAAGCAGCAAGCTAAACCATTTTCCATCCACTTATATAAACCCTCGATGCTAAAGACAGCCCTAGCTTCACTGCAGAAAATTATCTCCAAGGCAAATTATGTCCTATGTTAAGATTAAATCCATGCATGTGTTTTATTTAAAAGAAGAAAAAAGTACTAAAGGAGGTAATGTATTTTAAGCTGATCTTTCAGTTCTTAATCTTTTACCTTCTGATTTCCCTAATCAAAGGCTAGAGGTCCATGTACACTCAGAACCTCTGAACTGAGCTACAGCCCTTATCATCCAACAGCTACAAGACAAGCAAGCACACTTAATTTTTAATTTAACAATTTTAAAGAATTTGCCACCACAGCACTAGCTAACTACTGTTTTCACTGGTCTTCTACAGCCTACTCAATCAGAAATTTTCATCATCATGCTTATCATGTGTGCCTTCCCAGACATTAACAGCAATAAATTATTATAAAGTGCACAAGTACCCAAGTCTTAATCATTATCAAAAGGCCAAATTAAGTTTCAATATTTACATGCTAATTTTATCATTTTAAAGGGAAATTAAAGTAGTTTTTGAGAAAATGCAAAGAAAGCACAAGTTTATTTTCTTCATGATATGACAACATATACTTTGGGGAAAAAAGGAAAAAAACAAACAACTAAGCACTGAAAAGCATGATACCTTATTAACAAGACTGAACTGTGAAATGAACTCAAGAGAATAAAAGAATGTGCAAGAAGAGCACTAAAGATACAGTGACACATTTAAAAGAAACATAATTCTTCTAAAAAAAACTAATTAGAAGTTCATCAGAACAGTTTTATTGCTGAGGAAAAAAGGACATAAGAAAGAACATACAAGTCACCTAGCTAATGGATTTAATCTTCTCAGCTATGTATATTTTTCATCTCATATTTAAGAGTAAATGCGCATATGATTTAATTCAGTGTAGTTCAGGTATATGAAATGCATCAGTTATCACTAAGCAAGTATTACAATCCTAAAAAATTCTCTATTTACTTAAGCAACTGAAAAATACTTCTAAGCATTTACTCTTATTGCCCACACCAAATTTATGATTACCAAAAATTCAGCCGATGATTGCTTTGGAAGCAACAGATAAGACATGGACTATCAAGCTCTTAAAAACTAAAGTTGTCATCAACCAATCTTGAAGAGGGAAGAGATTCTTTCCAGTGGCTCTTTCAGCAGAGACTGAAACCAGCAAAGATTCAGGCTGCTGAAGGGATAAAGTTGTTTTACTAAAAAAACCTCAAGCAGTTGCATACTACTTGTCCAATGCTGGGCTACTGTTTGTCCTCCAGTAGTAAACAGAGTTTTAGTCTGTTTGGTGCATGAAGGACTCAACCAGAGTAATAGAGACATCCAGAACACCAATCGAGAATGAAAGTTTAACACTCAGTTTTAAAATATTTCACTATTATTTAAGATAACAAGCCAATGTTACTTGAAAAAAAGAAACAAAAAATTATGTTCCTGTCTACTGACCATGTTACCTACATACCTATACCTCCATTTGTTGCAGATTCTTTTCTAAAAGGTATGCTTTTGCAAGAAACATTGACCAAAACCAAACGAACCAAAATCAAACCTTAAAACCAGTGAATTTTACATAGCAGTCTACATGTAACGTACAGCTACACCGAGACTGACAAATATATATAAGAAGTTTATTCTACATATGATAACAGGTTTATTGCTGTTAAATAATATATTTATTTCAAATAAAAGGTGCAAACTGCTGTTTGTAGCCGATACTGCTTTACACAAAGGAATATTTCAACGATTATTTTTCTTTTCTGATGAACTTCCTTTCTGAAAGCTTGTTTTGGCACTTCTTGTTTGTTTGCCTTCAAAGAACACATAAACTGTTTCAATGTTTTAAATGAAAATACCTCTGCTCTGCTTTCTAACATTACTAGGACTACTCATTAAGGATTGAGTCAAACCTCTGAAGTACTTAATGTCATAAATATATTCAAGATAACACAGAACAAAATCCTATCACAATTTTTTATTCAGTCTACTAAAAACCAAGACATTATGCTTTTTGCATCTGCATAGTATGAAACATTTAGAACTCCCCACCCCATTCTTTGTCTATTACATTTATCCAGTTATACAAAACAATTCCTATCCAAACATTGAAAAAAAACAAAAACAAACCAAATCAGAGCTAGTAAGCAGAAAGACATAAAAACTGCAAGTTGGATCTGCACTTATGTAATACCCTTCACCTCATGTTAAAATCTATCTGCAGTAAGCCCCACTTCCATAAAATTTGCATTTTATCCTTCCCACTACAATCCTAGTATATTAATTCACTTAACGATCGCTAGATGAAAGAAATTTAAGTCTTGAAAAAAAGAGCAAAGCAAAACGCAGGGGCCACCCACTGCTCCCGAAGACTCAGGGGGGAGTGAAACCCCCCCCCAGCCCTGCTACCACCAGGGGGACTCGCAGGGCTCGAACACTAAATAGGGAGGAAATTGAAAGACTCCAAGGTATTAAGAAAGTGATTTCTGTAGCATATTACAAGCAATTGGAGTGCACATGTTTAGCATCCTCTTTTTTTTTTTTCTTCCTTACATGACAAGATAAGATGAATTGCAGGAACAGTTGCCTATTATGTTCCCCCATGATTGCTTTTCTTTTTCAGCTGTGATACTGTAATTCCCTACTGAATCCAAAAAGCACATTTCAACACTTGGCACTGTCAGGCAATAGCCTGTGATTCCCTTTCAAGTTCAGTTCTTTACATGGCAGATAATAAAAAGGGGTAGTTGCAGGAGGCATGTTTCTTAAACTGGTTTTGAGTTACCACCATGGCTTTCATGAGTTACTTACACCTGAAGTAAGAAGTATTTCTTCTATTTAATTTTTTTTCAATGGCAATATATTCTTCCATTTCTAAAGACTATCTGCCTGTCATCACAGGTTACCAATTATTATGGGCCATTCAGAGTTACATACATGGCAAACAAAACATTAGAACTATCAACAGAAACAATCTCTTCTATAAAGATACTAGTTGCAGTAACGTATCACCTTTTTTTTTTTTTTTCTGAAGAGCTGTGAATTCTACTGAGGGTAGGAAATATCATTATCAACTTCAAACAGATTAAAATGACAGTGGTGTCAAAGCTTTATTAACCAGCACCAAGTACATCTTACCTCCCTCCATCAATCAGTTAAAAATAAACTTATTACCTGTCTCACTTTTTTTTGGCCTAAAGGTGTGGTCTGTAACTAGTTATGTGAGAAATTGGAGCACTCTGACCCACTAGAAATGTTCTGCAAGGCTGGCCTAACAGAAGCAGCAGCCAAAGAGCATAGGCATTTTGAGAAGAAAAGAAACACGTAAATGTTACATGCGAGATGAACGTGTTGCATAAAAATAATTTCCAGTAACCCAAACAAGGTAGGTTAATAATCAGCCTCCGCTTCAATTATGGGTGAGCATACTATTTCAATATGAATACTTTTATTTTGAGAAGAAACTTTTCCCTCTGGTCCTAAAGGGCACAGTCCCTCAACAGATAAATAGTTCCTATTAGTAATTAAAAAAAAAAAAAAGAAAAAGGCTTCAAGTTCAACTAATCACAGCAGCTCAGACAACTTACATAACGAGTAGATACAGGGAAAAGGATTACTTATGTAGACACTACAGTATGGTAAAATACAAGGTTTCACATCCTCTAGCCAAGGCTAACCAGAAATTAATAGTAAGCCAGACATTAAGCTATCTTACCCGGCAAGGCAGAACACCTCATCCTTTCGCAACCAGAACTATTTGCCTTTAGCTATTAATAGCCTACAAATACATGTCATTTCCTCATGAAAAAACACTGATTTCATTCTTAAAAGTCCAAATCTACAGTGTAAATTTATCTAGGTACCTCTACATTTTTATTTGGAAAAGAAAGGTCAAAGAAGAAAGCACTGCTCTTTTCATAATTAAAGCATTTTCTAGTAAGGGAATAAAAAAAAAAGAAAAGGATACATTTTTAGACTTTCTGTGCTAACTTGTAGAGTTACATGCATTCATTCTAACAATTCCAACCACAAAGAAGCAAGTGCTCAAGCTAATTCCCTCCCCCCCCCAAGACAGTTGTCTGCTGTGAATCTAAAAACACATCATTCACAATAGGATTTCATTAAATATTTGTCATTCTCTCCTTTGATGCTTTTGTAGTTCTGGCAGTTATTTTACATCTACAGAAGTACCCCGCAGAAATGCACAAAGATTTTTTTAGCTTTCCTTATTTTTCTTGCAACTCAGTAGTTTAGCTTTGCTACTTTTTATGACCTATAGATTCTTGACTTTCGGTCGAAAGTGCAAGTTAAGCATCTCCTCTAGCCTGAAAATGCCCCTGTCATGAGAACAGCCTTTTAGTGGAGCATACAAAGCCTAGGATGCAAACCTAAAGCAGGTGCATCGTAGAAAATTACTCAGATAGTAAGCTGTTCCCACAGTTTCAATGTGACAAATTAACAAACAAAAAGCCACCATACACTAGACTTCCCCCCCCCCCCTCTTTCGACCGGTCTACAGCATTTGGGTTTCTTTGGCAAATAAACGCATCTCATGGAATACCGGAGGGTTAAAGCTGGGGGTTCAGCCCTAAACGATCGGAACTGGCCAAGCCGTTCCCGGCTCCGACCACTCGCTCCCCGCAGAGACACCTGAGCAGTGCGGGAGCGGTGAGGGGGGAGCGGGCAGCCACCGCGGCACCACCCGCGGGACCCGCTCCGGCGGGGCGAGTGCAGCTACCGCGCGGAGCCGTCACCTCAGATGCCTCCCAATCTAGGTCAGCCGGCTGCGCCGCGCTGCCGGCACCGCTCCCTGCTTCCCCCGCCTCGACCCTCTGCGCCCTGGCACTCCCTTGGTTTTTTTTGGGGGGAACAGCCTTAAAAACAGTAACAACCCCGCCAGCACCCCGCGGCAATCCCTCTCCCGGGCGCCCCTGCCCCGCACGGCGCCGCCGGCCGCCCCCGCCGGGCCTCCACGGCAGGACGGCGCGGCCCCGGGAAGCCCGTCGCTCCCACCACCCTCCCCGCCTCGCCCCCCGCCCGCCCGCGGGGCCGCTTACATTTTCTGCACAGGTTTCCGCCGCTTGCGACTGGCGTAGGTGACATTGGGGTTCATCCTGCCGCGGCTGTAGCGCCCCGCGCCGCGGGCACCGCCGGCCGGGGGCCGCCGCCCCTCCCGCCCGCCTCGCCCCGGCTGCCGAGAGCGGGCGAGCCCCACCGGCGCCGCAGCGCTCGCCTCGCTTCGCCCGCGGGCCCTGGTCCTGCTGCCCGCGGCCGCTCGGAGCGCGATCGCTCACTCGCTCGCTCGCGGTGGCGGTGGCGCCTTCCCCGGCCGGGCGGGGACGGGAGGCGGAGGCGCTGCGGGGCGGGATCCCAGGTGATCGGCGGCGGCTACACCCACTCACCGCCCCCGGAGGGCACAGGTACGGGGGCGGTCGGGGCTTTCCAGCGCCGCTCGCCCCGCGTCTCCTCGCTGAGGCGATGCTGGTTCCCTCTGCGGCGGCGGGAGGGTGCGCGGCCGGCTCTGCACCCCAGCGCGGCCGCCGTCTGCTGGCCGAGCGCCTGTCAGTGTGCGCGGCGCTGGGACCGCCCCGCCCGGCCCGGCCCTGCCCCGCGCCCGCTCCCGGCCGGGTCCCGCCCCGCCCGGCTGACAGCGCCACCGCCCCCTCGCCGGGGAGGCCCCTCGCGGCGGCGGCGCGGCGGAGGGAGGAGGGGGCGGCTGAGCCGCCATGTTGGGAAGGTCACGCGAGGAGAGGGAGCACCGGCGCGGCAGCGGGGGGAGACCTGGGAGGGCTCCAGGATGGGGATGGGGTGGGGAGAGGGAAAACCCCCGACCTTCTGGTGGCCGGGGAGGGGTGCGCGGGGGGCTCCCGCTTCCAGGGAGAAGGAAGGTCATCCCCGAGCGGTCGCGTAGCCCCAATAACAGAAAATAATCGTGGCAAAAAAAAAATGAAATCACAGAGTTCAGATTGAAAGACAAATGACACCAGCTCAGCGGCACGGCGAGGCCCATGTCTGCCACTCCTCTGCCCCCTTTTTCCCCCCTCCTCACCTCCCCGGGGCTGACACCGTCATAGCCGCAGGTCGCCCGGCAAAGAAACCCGAAATAACACGCGACCGCCCAAAATAGGGGGTTGCTGAGGAGAAGCGGAAAGGCACCGGGCTCCACCGAGGACAAGGACAGCATGACACCTGGGGACAGAACGGGAGTCACTGGGGGCAAGGCTGCACCCTCGTCAAGCACCGGAGGACCGGCGGGGCTCGCTGACCGAGGGCGCTGCTCATCTCTCATTAGGGGATGAATCCCTGGGTTATTACACTGGCATTTTCGGCTAAACACTTGTTTTAAAGGAAAGGAGCAGCATCGTAAAGAGTTACTCCCGAACTGCTGACAAGGAACACCATCCGAGGAGAGCCCGGTGCCGCTCTGACCCGCCGTCGCTTCCCCCCCACCACCCCGCCCTGTTCTCTCCCTCCGGTCTCTTTCGCCTCCGCCGCCGCAGAAGCGTAAGAACTCTTCCTTCGCCCGGAATAACCGCAATAAATTTTGTCTCAGCGCTAAACTTGGGAGCCTGGGAGTCGCCCTGTGTAAACACGGGCTGTTCGCGGTCACGGCTGAGACGACAGCCGGGAGGAGCTCCCCTTTTCCTCCCCTTTCGACGCACCCGCGCCCCGCGGGGACGGCCCTGCACCGCCGCCGGAGCGCGACCGCAGCTGTGGGCTCGGCCCCGGCCCCGACCTCGGTCCGGTCTCCCCTGCAGCCACCGCGCCCAGCGGGCGGGAGGCTGGGGCAGTGTCCGTGGTGCTGGCCTGGCTGCCCGTCCGCAGGGTCTGGCCGGGCTGTCAGCATCGCACCAGCGGCAGGAGGCTTGCCCCTTCCCTCGCTGTTTGCTGGAGCCTCGATTAGACAAGCGTTTCTCCTCCGCTCTGCTGACGGAGGCGATAACTGAGGCCCCGGTATTACCGTACGGTAAAAACGTGGGGGTGTACAAAGCTGGCCCTCAGGCACAGCGGCTTTCCTTGGGGCGGCGTCCGGGAATCTCGGGGGTCTCTTCGGGACAGGCCGTCCCGTCCTGCCGGGCGCTTCCGCGGGCGCTCGCAGCGGGCATTAGGCAGCTCAACGCGCGCTTCGTTACCAGCTTAATTGTTCGGTTTTAGTCTCCTGGGATGCTATCCCAGAGGCGAAGTACTCTGAAGTCACAATATGCAGATAAAATTAAAACTACCTAAGCCTTAACGATGCTAGTGAGGCTTGTCAAGTGCCAGGGTTTCGTCAAGTTATATTTTGAAAAAATATGTCTTCAGCAAACAAAACTTTTGAAAAAGTATAGTAAGACGACTTTATGCCTTACGAGGTCAATGCTTTGCAGTCACATTCCCAGCCAAACATCTTTGCAGAGGATGCCAACTCTTTGCTAGCTGCTATCTCTCCTCAGTCCCTTTCCTCTTCGCTCTTGATTCTCTTCACAAGATCCTACCAGCATCCTAGAAAATCGGGCAGGCAATACTGTACATGTCTTACTTCCTTCTTTTCTCCAGTCCCTTTCTTCTTTTGACTTTAGGGCTGAAACTGGAAATTCACACACTTTCTTCACACCAAACACATCCATCTATTCAAGTACTTAGTTTCTTCCAGCCTACACTTCCCTGTTGCTTTCAGTGCTCTTTACAGCCCTAGCCTCTCCCTGCTCACTGGTTTCTTTCTCTGTCATCACAAGTGTGTTGTGATCACTCCATACAACATAAAATGCTGCTCTGCTTTCGTTCTTCTCTTCACCCACATTATCTTTGTGTTGAAAGCTTACAGTCATTGTTCAAGACTCCTCTCCTAATTTTAAATTTAATTTCTTTCACACTGTCTTTTATTTCCTCACTTTGATATTGAACAAAGTCTCTAGTGACTTCTTATTCTTCACTAGACTTAAAGATCCCAACTGTTCCATGATCTTTTGTGCTACTTAGGTAGCAGAAAAGCACCTGTATGTATGCTGTCTTATTTGCCAGCTCCAAATGTACTGGGGGTTACATGAAAAAGGCAGTAGGCTTTAGCTTCCCATGATAGATTTCATCTGCCAGTTCCCCTCTGGGGCCATGGGACTTGCATGGTGCCAGTGAGGTACTGTGGTTAGTCTTCAACTCCCTGATTTGGAAATAGGGAGTAAAGTAAATTCATGCTGCTAGGCAGATACTGCATCCTCTGTGCATTTGCAATCCACTGCCTGCTGTTAGAAATCCACTCCTATGGATCAGCCACCTTTAACAACAAATAGGAGATTTCAGATGTTCAGCGCACAAAGAACCAGAGAATGCACAGAGAATGTCTTTATGTGTCACTGGGGCCTTTTAGACATTTACCTAAAAATTTCTGTATCACATTATCCACAACTTTTGCAAATCTGTCCTCATCTGATGTTCTTGCTGTCTCTTTGCCTAATGCATTGTCTCAGTATTTTCTATTTGGTAATTTGGGTACAGTAGACGTCTTGCCTCATATTCAGTCTAAAACAAGCACAAACTGCAATCTTAGAACCTTCGCTACAGTATAAGATTTTTGTTGGACTTTTTCTTTTCTGAACTAATATTTTGTCAGGTTTAACAACATGTTTGGTCTTGCCAAGGATGACTATGGTCAATGTCATGTGGACAGATCACTTTCATGTGTATTTTACAGCTCTCGTCTCTTCTCATTGTTTCTCTAGGCTACTATTCAGGTGTTTTACTATGTCTAAAGAACATAAAATAAATTCTGTCAAACCAATAGCAATCACTTTTCTCCTCATGCTCAAATCCAGTATTTTTTCCCTTCCAGTCTGAATCATGATGCCATCCAAGGATGAGATTTTTAGGAAAAATGTGTTACCTGTCCCCAGCATGTGTGAGGTCCAGTAGCCTTTGTGGTTATTATCCTCTGAAGCTTCCAGAGCTCTTACTTGTCAGCAGTCACTCCTGCTGCCCTAACTCCAAAATGAGCAATACACTTTTGTTCCACACAACTCCATGTCCTGTCCCATTTCTGCTTCTCCTGCCCTGAAAAGTCCCCTCCTAAGATCTGTTTCCTGGCTCTGCACTCATTTCACAAGGCAGGGACTGTTTGGAAGAGGGAGGACTTTTACTAAATGGACAGAAATTCCTGAGTGGGCTGTAGTTTCACAGGGTCAGTATGAGACCAACAAAAATCTTGTCATTTGGGAGGAATTTATAAGAATTATAAACACTGCTTGTTATCTTAGGGTCATCTCTGACTCATTTCTAGCTTTTATCCTACTCTTTCTGTCTGTGTCCAAAATTTTACTTCCCTCAACTTAATTCTATGTGCTGACTTCTAGATGTTTGCAGTGCAAATAACACAGAAGAAATCTCATTTGGTTATCTGTGACTTCTTTTCTGCTTCCTTTTCTGCTTCTGGAGACAAGGAAAGAAGATTGTGATTTAAAGCTGTTATTTATGCATATCAGATTTTGGGGATATACAGGACTACTGTTGATTTAGCTGTTATTTTCCTTGTTCTGTTAAGAGAGAATATCTATGGCAATTCAGATGAGCTGCTACTCTTCCTGCTCCATTTCAGGGAAGTAATCTTCTATGGAAGTTGAATCAGAGTCAGTGAATTGCCTACATACTTATTCTTTGTTGACTGGGAAGGTCACATAAACATATCACTGAGAGAAACAAGGATTATTGAGGGAAATTCTACCCCAATTTTTAAGACTTAAGAAGAAATAATTATACAGAGAAAAAAGAAATTCAGCAATGGGGCTAATAGTACAGAAGCCTCATTTGAAGGTACTAATTGAACTGTGTACAGTTTTAATCAGATTGACAAGAAACTTCCCCCTCCCCCACCCCACTGTTTGTATTTTTGTCAACACAGGACAGAACCAGTATATTCTTTTTCTTTTCTCCCATCCCTGCACCTGGCTCCCCACTCCCACTACCTTTGCAGGTGCTTTAAAATCACACCCGGTTTCTATTGAGTATTTAGCTTGGGGAGCATTTCCAGAAGTGGAAGAGCCATATAAAGGATGAAAAATATGAAGCATAATTAGTATTTGGGCAAATAGACTATAATCCTCACATAATGGTTAGTGCTGAAAGGTCTTTGTTAATAATGGTATTTTAATTATTTTAAATTCATTGACTTGCACTAATCCAATGAAATCTATAGTCTTAATTGTTCCAACAGAGCCGAGGAAAAAATTCTTGAGGAGACAAAAAAACACATTTAGAGGCTGTGCTCAAGATTTTTTCATGTGAGGAAAGTTTGAGAAATTAGTGAGCATTATCTGTAAGGCAGGATCATGATTCTGCTCAGATCTTATGATATGTAGAGCAAAAAGCATATTTTACCTGTAAGCATAGGAATAAAGGAACAATATTATTATGGAGTACGTATAAAAGTCAGTACATTGCTTACTATTCTCAGGTTTTTTCTCATGTGCAGAAACAAGCAGAAGAGAACAAGTTTATACAGAAATTGCCTCTCTGTTCAAGAGAGCTCCCTTTTTTAATCTGAAACTGAAAAGTTCTGAAGAGCTATACAGATATAGCAAGAAACTTGAATGAACCTTGCCTGCCTAAAACATTCAGGAACCCTTTTTTCCCCCAAGAATTAAAAGTAAACTTTATCGTATAGCTAAAATAGTCTTACATTATAATTCCCAATGAGCTTCTTTTTTGTCCTGTAAAATAAAGAGCCGCTCTTTATTTTAATCCAACGTAATCTACTCCCAATCAAGTACTGGGAGACATAAAGCAATCAGTGACAAGTCATCCCTTTCCAAGGGCAAGTCAGGGTGACCTGGCAGAGCCTCTTAAGCAAGACAGCAGCAGTTAGATACCTGTATGACCAACTGCCACTCCTTCATTCTCCTCTCCTTCCTTGTTGATGGAGTAAGTTTATATTTGCTACATGAATATGCAAAGAGTTATGTCTACAACTACAAAACTATTTAAAGAAAAATACTGCTTCTGCATATCCTGTATGATATTTTCTATACTCAAACCACCAGGATTGACAAATAGGTTATGTTCCCAAGATTCTTCCCTGCCACTGAGGCTCACTGGCACACAATGAATCAGATCCAGACTGTTATATTTTCTTAGATTCCAAATGAAGCTAAGAAGTTTGCACACAAACCGCAAATGGCCAATGGCCTGTGCTAACACCTGAACTGCCCCTGATAACCATGTGGAAACATGCCCAAAGTGTCTAAAGGTTGATTCTAACCCTTTAAAACTACCAATAACTGAGTTTTAACATCCTGAAAATTCCACTTCTTCAATTTACTAGTACAGATATAACCTCAGAGTACACTTCCAGTACTTTTGGCCATAAATGTTACAAATAGCCTACAATTACTAGTATGCAGAAGTAGGAAAGTTTTGATAATAACAATAAATCACCATGACAATCAGCAAATGTGGGCAGCATATGATCCAGCTGCACCAAGATACGATCTTGCTGCACTGAGACCTTCTGTTCTGTTATATGCATAACAAATACATAAAGAGCTGATCATTTTACTTCTGATTTAAAACCACTACTGAACTATATTTATTAACAGGGCTTTGTTGCTAAATTGGCTTATAATTTTAACAAAACCTGTGGTTTGAGAGGCCCTGAAACAAGCTTACAATTATGATGGCTAACTCAGTAGGCTGCAAATTCTCTTTCTGCTCTCATTAAGAGGAAAGGGTATACACAAAGTAAGACTAATGAGTTAAAAAAATTATCTAAATTAGAAGTGACAATGCAGTTACCATGCCAAAGTTTAATTTCTGTACCAACAAACCTGAGCCAATTTTAATAAATAAAGCTAGTTTTAATGAATTTTAATTTTAATGAAGCCTTTCCATGACTAAGAAAAGCTACAGGTATTGTATTAATTGTGATTGTAATTGTCATTTTAGTGGGACTTCTTATCAAATCCAGTAGGTATACGAAGAGGAGAATATGACAAAAATACAAATAGATACACAGATATCTAAATGTCAAAGGCCAAGGCTAAAACCAACGCAAGATCTGTATGACTACACAGAGAGATTTCCACAAACATAATGTATAATTAATAATAGACTAAAACAAGCAAACAAGAGGGTCCAAACATAGTGATTTTAATACCTACTCAGGAAACAGCCTGCTTGGAAATAAAAATGAGGACTGTGTTAGTTACATTCAAACTACTTTCATTGACATGGTACAAAATGCAGTCATTCCTTGAGTTCATACTTCTCGAAAGCACGGTGTGCTGTACCTGTGTTACCCCGATGGCTAATTGCTCTACCCATCATTTAGAGCCTTCTGTCACAAGGAACCTGCAGCCTCCCTGGGTAACCTCTTCAGGGCTTACTCCTAGAGACTGTTTCTCATTGAGCAATTGTAATTTTTATAGCTTTTGTCATTTAGATGTCTAACATTTTCCCATCCAGACTGACTACGACTTTCCATCATTCCAACAATTAATTTTCTTTGATTTCAACTCTGACTGAGACACCTGAGGAAGTGAAGAGAGGAGAGAAGACAGTGACTCTGTTAAGGCAGGAAAATAGGGAAGGAACTGCTTCTGAAGAATTAAAGGCAGCATGAACCCAGACAGCTACCACATTACATAGAGAAAACAATAACACTGGAGAAAGAGTAGCAGGAGTGGATATCTTTTCTGTGGGAAAAACTTGAATGCTTTTATTCTGTAGATAGTAGTCATGGCATGTTATTTCTTCTCAGCATTAAAAGAGAACATGCATGTATTGAAAACTGCCCACAAACCATTTGATGTATTGTTTGCTTTATCCTTTCTATTTTTTCCACATTTATGCTGTTAAGTGTTCTAACCAGACTGTGTTTACATGTATCCCTAAGCAAGCCACAACTGTTGCTAGCTACATATCATCTTTATAGTCTCATTATCTCTGGTTGTCTGAATTCTGTCTGGCTCACAGAACTAACTTGTAGTATTTAACACTTGCCTGTAGTGATTCTTCTAAAAACCTTCTAATCAAGGTGCCCTGCATACAATATAAATATTTTGCTCCTTAATTATAGTAACTGGCGTGTTACTTTTCACAACTAGCTACGTAGCATCAGCTTCCCAGAGCTTTGGGTGTTGTCTGAAAAGTAAGATTTTAACAATCTCAGCTATGCAGAAGCTGTCTCTTAAATGTTTTTGTGCTATAGACATACAGAAGAACCACAGACCAATGTCTAGAGTGTTCTTTTGCAGTGCAGAATATCCTTTAAATATTTTTCTATTTACAATAATAAAGATACTGAATAATGAAGATACTGAATTAGAAAACTATCTGTGCAGTGAAAAAAAGCTGTTCTTCTGTTTCTTCTAAAGAATGTTGCCTCCTTTACAATTTGTATTCTATATTATATATATAACATTTTAATGTCCCTGACAAATAAAATACTGGCGTGGATAAAAATATCATGGACACTCTTTGCAATAGAAGATTTAATTTTTAGAAGTGCTTATTTTTAAGGTATGTCTTTAATCTTATAAAAAACAGTAGAAAAACCAGCTTTGAAACCTCCACTTTGCCAGTTGTTTATGTCAGTGGTCTTAGCAATTCTAGTAATCTCAGCACATTAGTGTTCAGAACTGTTCTTCAGTGTTTTGCACAAATATCCTTACTGTGTCCCTGCAGCTACAATAGATTGAATCATCAAGCTTTAGAAGTTTATCATTTTCCTTGAATAGTCAATGGAGCTGTTATCTAGACTATCTGCCAGAGATAAAAAAGTTGCTCATTTCAGAGTTATAAAATATTGCTTGTTATTTCTGAGGGCATATATCTAGAGCCAGTTCACAGCTTCTTTCATAAGGAAGACTTACTAAAAGAGATATCCTATAGGCAGCAAAACTCCAGCAAACATGAATTTTTCATCCAGGATTCCTCTTATAAGAATTCCCTGAGTCCACACTTGGTAAATTTGAATCTGGGCTCTTTCAGCTTACAAAGTTAAGGATGAGGTTTCTCTAGTAATGGGCAGTGCGATAGATGATCCTTCAAAAGTGATTGCTAGTCCTTTCAAGGAACACATTACAATATTTTGAAGTAGAGTGGGATTTGAAAAGAAACCAAACAGTAAGAACAGAAATTGGATGAGGTGATCTATGTTAAGAAAGACAAACAGCTGCATGTTGGACTATCTGAACCTTTCGGCTGACCTTCAGGCTTGGCTGAGGGTGGCCTGTGGTCTGCAAAATGTCCCAAGACCGGTGTGATATGCTTTCCAGAGATGGAAGAGTAATTCCTGGTCTTGTTGCTACCTCAAGCCTAAAAAAATCAGGAGTTGCAGTTGAAGATAACTTCAGTTATTGAAGTTAACTTATTGAATGAAATGCAGCAACTCTGTCAAATTTTCTTTTTTGTTTTATTTCCTAGTAAACATTCCTACTATCCCTACAAAAATATAAATAGTATAATAATAGGAAGTGAATGGAGTCTATTATTCATCTAGTTCCCTATGTCCATCAGATCAGAATATCTGGCATAGTCTTGTGCATGTTAAATAATAAGACAATACCAAGATTTTTTGGTGCAATTATTAATTCTTTATCTGATAGAAGTAATTAAGCATCTCTATACAATCTTAAGATGTTTAACAATAAAAAAGGTCTTGTGACAATTTATCCAAGTCCCAGAAATGTGTTAGTCTTACTTTCTAAAAGTGGAATTCATACAGTACATTCCTAGAAATGCAACCAGAATTGAACGGGAAGATAAAACTGATGAAAAGGAAAGAGAATAAGCACAATGGATGAGGAAATACAGAAATAGTAATAGGCCTAGAGCTAAAAGAGGTGATTATTGAAAAGAGGTGGTTATTGAAGAAAAACTGGCAATGGCTAAGGAGAAATTTGTGACCAAAAAGAAGACATTAAATAAAAAGAAACAAAAGAGAAAACCAAAGAGTTCCACTAGTAGCTTATAGAGCCATGGAAGCTATTATCTTGTAATAATTCATTTAGGAAAGTCACCACAGGATTTAGTGATCAATATATTGTAACATTAAAAAGAACTTTCTAGAGATTTTCATGCTGGTAGTTAAAGTGGCAAAGAACCAAACAAGGAATTCTACGAATTTAACAGCATATGTATGTCTGCGGTATCTGGGTCATTGCCAACATCTTAATTTCCTATATAGATGTTGCCTCTTACACTCACGTTCTAGAATTAGCCAGTCCAAAAAATGGACAAAGAAAGGGAACAATATAGGAAGAATCTTCATCTTGTTACCATAGAGCCTACTTTTGTCTTTTGGCTCCACAGAGCATCTTGTGAATTTACAATAATTCTTCCACAGTGAAGCCCTCAGGGAAGGGCATACACAGGAAAACCTCCAGCTCCCCCACCATGCAGTCCTTCTGCAGTAAACTGAAAAGAGAAAGCCTTTCTAAAAGGAGACCTGAAAACAAATTTACTTTGGGGTATTAGTCTTCCTCTCAGAACCTCTCCCCAGCAACAATTGTTTCAGCAGTCCATGTGCCAGAATGTTATGGCTAGATAAAGTTTGTTCAAGAAGTATTGCTACCCTTGTACAAAATATTTATGTCATTCCCATAACATTCTCAATATGTAGCAAATATGTATTTTGTGGTCTCCATTGTTTAAGGCCAAAGTTTGAACTACATTTATAATGGACACAATGAGGCAGTTATCTTCATCAGGGCAGAACCTGGTAATTACCTTATGTGTGTTTTCCCCTTGTTTTCCTTCCCTTTGTAGCTATACAGATGGAAGAAACACAGCTCAGTGGGTTTTTTTGCCCTTCATCTCAAATTTTTCTATTGTAGGCAGAGCAGAATAAAGAAAATTGCCAGTTTAGGATTTTAGGCCTAAAATAGTACAGTTCCTGTTGGTTGGAAATATGGTTGTCTTAAAATAATGGCTGTGGGTCACCTGAGCTGCTTTTATAAGACGAAAATAATAAGAATAACAAGAATTTCAGACATGTTTGTACCATTCTATTCATGTTATGGTTATTGACACTGAGAGTTTGCTCCTTCAACATCTATGTACATTCTATCCATAAGCAGCTAAATAGTTGCTACCACAATGGAATTTCACACAGGCATGATGAATGAGGTTAAATGTGATGATGATGCTGTAGATAGTTTAGGCTTGTGGTGGCTAGAACCACCTACTAGGATCCTTCCAAGTTTATTACAGCTGCAGCCCATAAGCAGTGAAAGCTGCATTATATATATATATATATATAAATATATATATGCATCAAACTCTTATTCAATGATTTGTATGTGCCTTACATACAGTCAGAAAACCAATAATTTCTTACATCAAGTTATATGCAAACCTACAGTCGAATTTTCCACAAATGAATAAATGATTCTGGTTTAAGCCAAGATGTGTTATGGGGGAGAGAAAAGAAATAACATCTTTTTTGCTGTTGAATTACTAGTATTAACAGTCAGCTTTTAATGGAGTGGTATTCACATGGCATAAGAACATCCAGTATTGGTAATATTTGATATATTATATTCATTTATTTGAGCTTCTTTCACACTGATAATGTATTTGAATATATCCAAACAGCAGAGGTAATATATGTTTTCTGAAATACTTAATAAAAGTAACATAACTTACAGAATAAGCTTTGAACAGTACTCCATATTATAACTCACCTGTGTCTTCTTTATGAAATAAAACATTATTTTTGAGTAGCTAGGTCATTTCCATCTATAAAAAGCACAGAAATCACAGTGTTTAGTCTGATAATATTTCCCAATCCCTTCAATCTATTTAGCTTAACAGATGTACAGAGGCACACAGATGGAAACAAATCAGTCCTTTTCAAGCTTGGTGCTCAAGAAAATAATCAGGACAGCAAGCTAGCGACACTATTCCTTGTCTTCTTTGTAACTGAAACTGTTGCAATGGTGACATGGGAAGAAAAAGCATATTATTTTCTAGAAAATTATGTTTACGGTGTGTGTTACTTAATATTCAGCCTATCTCATTCCCAGGAATCACTCCAGTTCAAGAGAAGAAGTGGCTGTCCTACTCAACGCTGAGCATCATGCTGCTTCTGTTAAAATTAGTGGTTCATCCAAACTGCAGGTGCTGTTAGACCCTGAGCCTGGATGCAGGTGCTGGCTGGGATAAGGTGAGCTGCAATTTTATATAGTTTTCTCTCTTCCTCTTCCCTTATTTCCTATTCTCCAGTTTACACTGGAAGAAACATCAATAGGAAGGTTAGTCAGTTAGTCAGTGTGTGCTGTGCATCAAGGTACCGGAATTGCAGAATCAATTACAAACTACTTGAGCTTGGTAGTCTAACTGTGATCCAGGAAGAGATATTACTGAATATAAAATCAACAGAAGATAACCAATGATGACTACTTTTGCAATTTCATCATACTTTTTCTAAGAAGTGATCATACTTTTCTAAGGAGTAATAGGATTCCCTTGAATAGGAAAAAACATCCAGTGGTGCTCTTTGGTTTGATGAGCAGACACCTGTACTGCCAGATGTACAGATCCTCAGGCTTTTCTACCTTTCAAGTCAGTATTCTGCAATCCAGTCACTCCGACCAGCAGTGAGGTAGCAAATATTCAGCATGGCTCACTAAGGAATTTCAGCTGGGATTTGACCCTACAGGACTTTTCTTGAGGGAACTTGTCACAGCGTGTTTCTGCTGACAGAGGGCTTTAGAAAACAAAGTAATTTATATTACTTTTTGCAAGATAAAAAAGCCTTTAGGAAAAGCAATAAATGAATAAATCCTCTTTGTGAGCAAATCCCACCACTTAAAAGAAAGCAAACAAAAAATCAGCCTGGTTTTTTTGAACAGATGTCAATGGCATATTTTTGATAACATCTTTCTTTTGAAACTTCCACCTATTTGAAGGATTTTTGATATTTGTAATTTCCCTGTTCCAAGGATTACTGATTTACCTAGGTTGTATTCCTGCCAAACACCCTTATCCCAACCTACCCAATGTTCAAACACTTTTCTCGATAGTTTTGAAGAGATAGAGGAAGTTTGTGCCAGCATCATTATTGTACCTTTCTATCTCGCTTTTTAAACTCTTCCTTTATTGCTTTCTCTTATCTAATGCCTTGCTGTTTAGCAGACAGTGAAAAAGACAAAGCCAAACACATTAGTCATTGAAAGTACCTCCCTCACCCTTCATCAGAATCTCTTTTGTTTCTTTTGCAGCTGTATATTGCACAGACACATTCATGAAATCACAAACAACTTTGGTTATTTTAAAAGCATTGGGAAAACAAGCAACAAGAGAAAAACAAGTAAAAAATCCAGAAGTAGAAATATCCCATTTAACTGCTTTCTTACAGAAATTAAACTATATTCTCCAAGAAAATGTTTGATATGTCTAAATTAAATAAATGGAAATTGATATTACATGGAATGAAAACAAGTACTTTTTAATGTAATTGTTCTTATGAAAATGCTTACATGAAGTTTTACCCACTGTGACACTTACTGTGTAAGGAAACAAACACAGAGGTTGAAATTAGAAGATATAAATAATTCTAATTTATAAACATGATGTAAAATTACAGATGTAGTGTGTAAGTTTAGGCTTATTCCGAAATATAGACTCTTTCTTTTTTTCTAGACATGAGAAAGAAAGATGGGAGAGAATCAGAAGAATTATTTATTTGGGTTGAATTGAAGTGGCAATGTTTCAGACTTGCTAGAAAAATGAACATTTCCATATCTCCAAGCTTCTTTCACAGAAGAAAATTTCTCCATTCGGGCATGGGTCAAGGTTTTGAACCTTTGGAGTAAACACTTTAAAAAGCACTGAAATTCTTTTTTCAATGTCAGCTGAAAAGAAAGTCAGGATTAGTGCTGACATATATTCTCTGAAATATATGATCTCATACATACAATAACTAAACTGCTTGGATCCAGCTCTACTCAAAATGGATACAAATTTGCTTTTTGCCATGAGTGTATACAGTACCATGCACAATGACTCCAGCACAATTCAGGCTCAGATTTCTAATGGAATCTCAGACACATTTCCCATGTGTTACTTATTCCACAAGCTATCAAGAGTAAATAAATAGGCATCAGGTTATATTCTGCATAATAATTAATACATAGATTTGAATTATCATGAGAAGTTGAGTCTTGAAAAAACAGAATTAAATTGAATATCCTTCCTGAAATCTGACAATTATGGAATACCTTACATTCCTTAACGTATCATATTACAAATAAAATAACACAATTAACAGATGATATAGGTAATAGCAGTACCAAAACCAAAACCCAGGAGCAATTTATTGAGGCCCAGTCACCAAATCTTCTGAAGAGCTGCTGTTACTGTGTGGAAAACAATAAAAAGCAGAAGAAGACTTTTCAGAGAAGTGTTTTAAAGGAATCATTGCTCTTATGTGGTTATGTTGCAAGCAAACATACAGTTAACAAAACACTAATTTAAATAACTATTAAACCATAAAAGTTTCTGAACCATGAAAGTACTGATAAACCCTGACTAGGCAGAACCCTAAGTCAAGCTTATTTTCTTTCATTCCATATTTTCATCCTGGAGGGAAACAAAGTCAACCATCTCTCTCAGTTCTCCCCATAGAACCTCCAGGAGTCAAGTGTTTCAAGATCAACAGAGGTAGCAAGAAAGAGGGGGGTTTAGCGTTGTTTTAAGCAACTTCAGAGGGCAATAGAAAATTCACATCTATCCTATCAAGCACTCTAGCAATCATTTAACAACTTCACTAGGAGTGAGCTAAGACTCACAAATCCATATAGCCTTAGTCTTAAGGTGAAGTTCCAATGGCTCTGGTGTTGCAAGCAGCAGCTATTAACAGGTGCTTGTTCACCTCAGTTTGTGAAGAAGGAAAGAGATCATTATTAATATCAGTGTAATTTCATGTTTATATATGGCACAACTAAATAGTTACAAAAAAGTTACAAAAATGAGGAGAGAGAAAAATCCTAGAATACAGTGTTTAGGTAATATTATCCTCATAGAATCAGGCTACACGGTGGGAATGTGCCTATAAATATTAATAAAAATAAAGCAATAGATAGTATTAAATAAACATAGTATCATGTCAATAAATTGGAAAGACTAGCCTGGAAACAGCACACAAATTGTTTCCAAAATCAAGGAGAACTGATCTAAAGCTTTGAGGCAATGAAGTCGAAGAGAGGTTAATCTGATCATGCAGCAATCCTTATGACCTCTTTATGTTGATAGGATCATTCCTCTTAAGCGGAATTAAAACTTATGAAGGAATAAATATGCTAAATTATGCTGAGTTGAAAATGCTTATCAAATTATATATTGCTGAAAATAGCTGTGCTATGAAGGCTGCCCATGAGATAGCACTTGCCATCACTGAATCACACTACCTGCTTCTGAAGGCAAGGTGCTGAATGACCTGCTTCTGCAGGAATCTGTTGATTTTCCCAGAATGTTGCCTTACTACTACAGTAGTCTTCTCTCTTCTCCAGCATTTAGCAGACCACTATGAGGCACCTAGGTTTTCCATTTGCTTCAAGTAAAAATAATGCTAATGAAATATCAACCAGATTCCATGTATGACTGGTCTAATTTTGCCATACTGAAATGAGTAGGTGCTCTTGTCTTTTTTGTATCACAATTCATAAACAGACCTGGATGTTTCAAGAAAAATTTAAATTAAGATGCCTATCATTTAACATTTTGAAAGAAATCCAACGAATCCAGAATTTCTGATACAGATTGTGAACACAAGGTTGCGTGTAGTGTGTATAAACATTGAACTAAAATTAAAAAGCTCAATCAACTTTAATACTTTGAATCATCTGGAAGTCAAAAAGCATTTTTACAGGAATGGTGAATGAACTGAATAAAAGGGAAAACAGATTAAACGAAAATGCTTACATGAATATTTTTCTTTAATTATGATGTACTGCTGTTAACTATGTTCGCTTCAAGCTTTTAGCTCATTACCATTGTGTCTTCCTTTGGACACAACTAATCAAATTGCCTCAGCATAATTTAATTCTTTTGGGCGTAATAAGCTTAATGCTTTATATAGCAGTGCTAAACCCAACAACTGTACAGAGTCCTGTAAATGCGAAGAGTAATTCGTCATTGTATAAACCATCGTGCGCAACTACCCCAGTTTAGACAAAGCTATAAACTACTTCAAGCAAGATTTCAGAGGTGTCAGTACATGGGACAACACAAAATTATTTGTGCAAGACAACTTTCCAGCCACTAAAAATGTATTTACAAATCATGGATGCATTTCTTTTTATTTTGTAAGATGCCACAAGATAGCACAGTATGGAGTGTTGCACTCTACGCACACTAAACACTCAGATGCAGTTTCAGAAATATTTTAATTAAAGTTATCAACAACTTGAAAATAATTGCACTCAAACATTTCCTTACTCTCTTACCAGCTGTGAAAATTTCTGAGTAATAATGCTTTCTGGGAGCGAGATGGGAGAAGGAAGACAGCTCATAGACACTTTTTATCGTAATGCTGAAGGCTATGTCTGTAGCTGGTATGCGATATAAAAAAAGACAAAGTATCAGGAGGTCTGTTTACCTTTTTTTAAACCCAATGTGACTACTGAGTATACTGACAAATCTCCTATGAAAAAGCAACCAACCTTTTATTTAAAATATAGAAAGATATTTTACATATATTTTTAAAATCTTGTTTAACTATAAGAATTAATATTTGCATTGATATCATATGATTAAGTTAGCAGTTTCTTTTGGAGTATAGCTACTATTATTAAGATACAGTTACAATATCTTTTGTATCTGAATTTCTTTTCGTAAAAGTTTTTCTTAAATTTCCTTAAATTGAGAGTCCCACCTCCTCTCCTACTATAAAGGATCAGTTCTGGCAGACCTATTTAAAATATCAATAAAAAAATTTGCTATTTGTGCTAGATAGACACAGTTATTTGTATTATTAGTAATAAAGGTACACAGTTCACCTTCTGTGGTATTTGCTATTTGCCTTTTTTAATTTAAGAAAACCAACAAACCAAAAAAACCCAAACAAACAAAACCAAAATCCCCCCAAAAAACAACAAAACAAAAAAAAACCCCACCAAAAAAACCCCCCAATAAAACCCCAAACCAAACCAACCAACCAACCAAACAAACAAACAAAAAAAAACACCACCAGAAAAACTGCTTACTTGGTCCTATACAATAGAAAATACCAAAGTTGTAAACAGACCTGAACATTTCAGGATTTTGTGTCATGATGTAATTATGTAGGGGTTTGTGTGTGTGTGAATTATTCTGCAGAAAAGTGAAACCCATTTGTATGGTTTTCAAGGTTATGCAACTTGCTGAACTGACATTTGAAAAATACATGTGACTCAAACTGTCTCTGATTTTGGGGAAAACTTCTGGATTCTCACAGTTCACAAAAGAAGAAACCCATGGAGACCTTTTGAGTTGACTAGGTGGTGCGACCAATTTCAACCACTTCCCATCTCCAAACAAGCCACCAGTTGTCTCTCCTCTGTTGCTGTTGTAACAACTGGACACTAAATCTAATGTACAGAGGAAATATTGAGCTTAAAGGTTGTTCCAGACAGAGTAGCAGAGAAATTAATCCCTCTTTTGCATTATACACTTGGGAAGATACTGAATGAAGGCAGGAACCAAAATATAGTCGTAAGGCCAGTGTAAGGGTGTAAGGCTAACGTCCTGCATAAGAGTGTCAGCTCTCTTGAGGATTAAGGCAAAAGAAGCAAAGGTTTGCACCATACTGAGGAATTACCTCTTCTTCAAAGGGAAAATTTTGCCTACCTCACTTTATCAGCCATCATAATACTTCTGTATTTCATATATAGAGATTGTAGTGTCCAACAGATGCTGCTAACTGTTTTAAGACAGTCCTCTTAACTGCTGTACTTAACAAGGAAGAGTAGAAAATTTAAAAAAAAAAAAGCACGACTATAAATGGCCCTTCCTTCATTCAACTTGATACATTTGCTCATTCTATTATTTTTACCAGAGCAAGGGAAACCAAACAAAGATTTGGAAAAAAAAATAAAAAGAGGAAGAATAGTGAGGTAAAGTGTTTCCTGAACTTCATCAGACTTCTTTTTTCTCAAAATTTCTTTGTCTTTTTCACACAGAATCTACACAGCAACACAGTGATAGTGCTGACAAGTCCACTCAGTTCAGGTTTACTTCCCTTTTCCCTTTAATATAATAAAAATGGTAACAAGAATAACAAAGATGTTCCAGGCCACTAGTTTCACAAGAAATTTAACAAATATCTGTGACTGGTTTGTACAAAATAAAGTTAACAATACAATTTTAAATTATAGTCATAGTTTTCTCCAAACTTTGAAAAGATTTGTACTATAGCTTCAGTGGTTCAAGAAGGCCTCTTTATTTATTTATTTATTTTTTTGGTGCAGCATGATTAAAAATGCTACTTAGAAATATGGGAAAAGACTGAAGATTGAGATCCAAACCTGCCATTCAAACACTCTCAGGATTTGCACACATTCAAATCCAAGTGTGAAAACATCAATATGTCTACTGGCCCAAACCTAAACACTCACACCAAAAAAGCTGGTATACAAAATGGCTGAGGCCAATCTGAATTTAATTATCCTTATCTTAGGTTTTAGAATCTAAATTATTAACATTTTTGTTTTGCAGGAGATATTTCTAAAGCTGTGGATGAAGACAGCACCTCCATTCAGCAATACTGATCATATACATATTTACCTTTCAGAAAAAAAAAAAAATTAAAAAACCCAACACCCACATTTGGACTTACACTCCTAAATGGGGATGGATTTCAGAAGACAGTCAGGAGTTTCTCCAGCAGATGCAATGTCTCAATTAGCATGTCATTTAACTTGTCTGTCATTCCTGAGAATATGTAAAACCCAAAACATTATTTCCTTAGCCACCACCCAAGAACATTCTGTATTTTGATAAGAAACAATACGAAGAGGATAAATTCTCTTCTCCTTGTCCATGTTCAAAGTGAATATAGTTGCCAGTGAGAAGACTGAACAGCTGTAACTGTCCCATCAGCACTGAGGAAACTAGACTCTAAAGCAGAATAGTCAGCATATAAACTAAAGGAACTTTATTTGATCATAGTATTTAGAAACAGAAAGGTTATAGATTAGATGATGCAACTCCATGTTAATGCATAGTATCAGATAAAAAAAAATAAGATATCTATAATAACTCTAAATACATTTAATACATGAAGAGTATCTCCTGTAAAATGAATTGAAATGCAGAAAGGAAAATGAACAGTGGTAATTTTGACAACTTCTACCTTGATCCTTATTTTAGGGATTATTCAATGATTCACCCAACACATGTGTGTATGTAAATCACCTCTGGGGCTTCTGTGTGGGTTTTTTACTACATGAATACTGTCAAATATAATATTCTGGCATTTATTCTGTCCTTCTGTGTTGTTCCTGTGACTGGAACAATGGGAGGGATGACCGGCTCCCCAGCATCTTGCTGTAATCATCAGTTCTCAAGAGAAAGCTTCCTGCAAATCAGAAGTATTCACTCCTCAGGTGCTTTCCCACAAAATCCTTCAGACCGGAGGCTTAAAGTAAGCCCTTAAAGGGATCAGAATGTGCTCCTGGGGAGTAGTTGCTTTTATGTTCTCTTCCTTTTCTGAGAAAAGGATCAGCAAAACATCTGTTGTAGGATATGAAGTAGCTAGAAAAAAGAGGCTTTTGATAGGCCCAAAGAAGAATAAGGGAGAAAAATGAATCCTAGAAAATGGATAAGCAGTATTAATATGCTACTTGAACGTAGTTTTGTAAACTACCAAACACACTTCTGCCATGTCTACCATTATTACATACAAAAATATAATAAATCTTAGCTTACTGTAAAGAAAATAGTAAAAATTCTAGGATTTACAGTCGTTTGGGGAACAACTTCTTTTTTATTTAATTCCTGAGACATCAGAATAAACATAGAATGCAATGGAATAAGATGGCACATGATCATGTAATTGAAGGCAGTGTTGTAATAGGTATATACAAATGCAGCTACTGGTATCAAACACTGTAGAGTTTGTCCTCTAGACTGAAGAGTGTGTAGCATTTTACACTAAGCAGTTCTATCTTCATGTATTTCAATTCTACAACTCATAATGCTTAGGACAGCCCTCAAGATGTCAGCTGCAAGACACCTCAGCTATGGAAAAATATTTGCAGCGGTGATGCAGTTTTATGCATTTTTCATCTTCTGAGATAAAATGCCAAGGGGCTTGACAGGGTAGCCAAAGAAATTAATTCCCATGGAATATATCTACATTATCATATACATTTAATTAATATCTGAGGGAAAATACTGAAAGAATGTTATTTAGGAAAATTTTTTGGAAGTTTTGTGACAGTAGTCACTGAAACCTTACTGTTTCCAGCAATAACTGCTTTGAGGAAACAGCACAATCAGCATCTATGAAGTCAAAAACTTAGAAATTAGTAATTTTGAGGAAAGGAGACAATTTAAGAGTACTTCATGCATCTGGTGAATAGTTCCTCTGTAGGAAAAGATATTGTAGGAAAAGATTTGAAACTAACTGGAAACAAGTAGCTTAAAAGAAGTCTTCTAGGAACTGAGGAAGATTCTATGTTGATGTCAATATGGAAAAGCTAAAATATGAGGCTCCTGGGAAAAGGGTGAACCACAAAAGAGACATAACTAGGAATATGACTGAACAGAGCTAAATATCATTTTCTAAAATATTAGCCTGCAGATAAGCTAAACCCAAGTCTCTCTTAGTAATGAAAACAACTGAGATTATTAATACATAATTAACTACATGACAAGTTAAAAAAATGTTCTTTTTAATTTTTTAGAAATATTAATGTTAATCTGTCAGTTCTTAAAATGAGCCATTTCCAGTGTGAGTGAGAAACATGGAACTGGGAAGTACCATATTAAAGCAACTCTGAATAATGATTTAATACAGGGCTCTGTCTAGTGTTAGATGAAAGAAGGCTGTGAATAAACTAATGTTCTTTAAGCCCTAATGGGATTAAGGCAGCAACATGATGCAATTTGATTACTCTTTCCAATAAGAAGCTGAAGCATTTGGTTTTCACTGCCATAAAGTAATCAATCATTTCTAAATGTTTTTTACTTTGCTGGGGTATTCAATATAGCATTATGTGGATCAGCTTAAAGGCAATTACGTTTGATTATTTTCCTCTCTTTGTTTATTATGTTCCTACTGTTATTTTAAATAAAAGGATCTCTGTAATTCTGGGTAGAACAGATTCAAAAACTATAATTAACAAACCCTAGTCGTGGGTGACTCTAAATGTATACAAATACAAAAGAAATCTTGAGACAAATCTGAGCCTGATTACTAAATTATTCTAAGAACCATTACTTAAGTATCATCAGCAATGCCAGGAGCGAATAGTAAATTGAAAACATGACCTTATATTTTCCCTAACTGCAAGCACTGAAAATTTACAGAACCTGACCTGCTTATAATTGTGAGCTCCTAAATCTCTGTTAGAGAACCCTTGACCTCAGGCATGAGACTGGGTCCACAATCCCCTTTTTTAAGTCCTGTGGCCACATCTGTTTGGGGTTTCTTCCCCTGCCACGCTGTAAGAGGTGATGCACATGTACCTATGACGTACCAAACAAGTCTGCAAGGATCCTTTGGCCTTTAGCAGGAGGAAGTTCTCTACCCTCTCTCCTTCTAGGCTTTTCTTCAGCTCAGTCTCTGATTTTAATGTTAGTCTTTTAACCAAATGATCGCTTGTTTTCTTTATCTGGACAGCTTCTCATGAAAATGTTTGCTGCACTCATCAGTGGGCTCTGAGCATTAGCACATGAACAGTCCCCTGCATGTTTGTACTGGATAGGTGCTAACGTTTGTCTCAGAAGTCCACCTGTCTGAAAAGAAGAGAAGGTGTAATTTCTGTTTTGTCAGATTACAAGAGGGTGGCTTCGCATATACAAGAAATATAAAAGCCAAAACAGAATAATGGTGTGGGGAGACAGTCTTCTTCAGGCGTTCTCCAAATCCACAGCTTCTGCACAGGTTGAAAGGCCTCCAAGACACCTCTGAAATGCAAACATTTACTAGTGGCAAAGAAATAAAGAATTTTGCCTTGGGACATTGCAGTGTAAAAAGCCAGGTCAAAAGATTCAGAGCGCAGAGCGGTTTTGCTACTTTCAAGTTGTCAGGTTTAGTTTGTGCTAAAAGGCACTGTAGTCCCCAGTGAAAGGTAAGAAGCCGTTTACACCTCAAAGAGAGAAGAAGCTACTCTTATGTGATGTTTATGAGAGGTTTTCTGCAACCATAGTCCTTCATAGCGCAAGAACCGGGTTTACCTGCCCTCGTCCCAGGGTGTTCCTGCTGGGGGCATCATCTGTTTCCTGAGGGGAAGGTCAGACCTCACTCCGTATGCCAGAAGCCTACCTCAGTACCAAGGGTATTCTTCCTTGACCTCTTGATGGAGCCAAGGATCAGGAATAGCTCCAATTACTCCCAGTTTTGCCAGACTTGGCAAGAGAGAGCAGCATTTGTCTCTAAAGTTCCCATCTTTAAAAAAAACATGTTTGGGTGGAAAGATGGTCATTATTGTTACTTTAAAAATTATACTTGAGTGGATGTATAGTGAGCAGAAAACATTAGTGTTTTAAGGCAGATTTGTGTTCAGTGACACCATGTTGACACTGGGGTCTGCTGTACTGCAGCAAAGCACTCTTTTTTGGTGTTGACATTTCAATTTTGCATTTTGGTAGGATCTACAAAGTCTCTAAAATGGTGGCTGAAACACGCCCCCCCCCCCCATTTCCCTTTAGTACACCCCCTGCCACTGCACAGTGAGCATTTGTCTGGGTATATTTCAGACCAAAGCAGCCTAGTAATGCTTTACAGCTTCCTCTTGGGATTTTTAGCAGAGTTAAATACTCAGACATGCCAGCTCAGAAGTGAAAACGTTTGCCATTTCTTGATGTTTATACCACAGAGATATTAAACCACTTGATAGACAAGACATTACTAGTTAATCAGATAAAATGACAGAAATTCAAATGTGACTGAGAATTCATGTGTTTGTTCTAATACCAAGTTCTCACTGATACAACTAAATAGTGAAATATAGATCTGAAACTACATCCATTGCTTCTGAAGCTGACAAAATCTTCAGTGCAATTTCTACTCCCACTTTATTTTTCTGTACTCCTCTGGCATTTTTAATCTATAGGCTTACACACCTACACAGAGCTACTAATGAGTAATTTTCCCATTGTCCCATATCTACCAAAAGAAAAACAAAAAAAGAAAATATTTTTAAATTGAATAACTGGACTGTTAGATGTCGTGTTGTCATGGTTTAAGGGGTATGATGCAGTCACTTGCTCACCACGCATGGTGGGAGGGGATGGAAAGGCAAAACCTGTGGGTTGAGATAAGAATAGTTCAATAATTGAAATAAAATAGAATATAATACAACAACAACAACAACAATAATAATAATAGTCATGGAAAGGCAGACAACAATAAAAGAGAGAGAAATAAAACCCAAGGAAGATAAGTGATGCACAGCATCTGCTGACTGACGCCCAGCTCATTCCTGAGCAGCAATCAGCCCCTCTCAGCCAGTTCTTCCCTTTTTATATACTGGGACTGATGTTCTATGGTATGGAACCCTTTGGCCAGTTTGGGACAGCTCCCCTAGCTATGCTCCCCCCCAGCTTCTTGTGCACCTACTCCCTGGCTGAGCATGAGACACTGAAAGTTCTTGACTGAGGGTAAGCGCTACTTAGCAACAACTAAGTCAATAATAAATAGTGTGTTATCAATGTTATTCTCATACTGAATGAAAAAGCACAGCACAGCAGTACCAGTTACTAGGAAGAAAATTAACTCTATCCCGGCTGAAACCAGGACAGGTTTTTATAAAAATGACAGGCAAACAAGGAAACATGACTTCTCAAAATGTCACCAATGACATAAGTTCCATAAAGGACTTTGAATGAGGTCACAGTTGCATATAGAGACAGCATACATTGTTGTGCTGATCAGACCAGCAGTTCCCTATCCAAGGGAGGCTCCCTCTTAAGAGCATCTGGTCACTTCCATGCAAGAGCAATCCCATTGAGGTAAGAGGAATATATGATTGTAAAGTTTAGCTCAGCTTATTAAAATGTCAGAGAACAGGGGAACACCCACTTTACTCCATGACTGCTTTCTTCAAGCATCTCAAATCAAAAGCATTCTTTTAGTGCTGGCTAATATCAAGAAAACATATATGATACGCCTACAAACTGTACAAAAGTGCTCCATTTCAAACTGTAAGAAAAGAAAGAAATCCTAAGAAAAATAATGAGAGAAAATGATGGCACAACACCACTGAGGAAAACTGTAACCAATGATGAAATAATTTTTCTTAGGATCACAGGTGAATGCATCCATCTTTGAATATCATGCTGCTTGTCAAACATAACACATATCTCTACCTTTTGGTAGTAGAAAGCAACCAAAGGAAAAAATCAGTCTAGGGGGAGGTAAAACATCTGTTACATTAACTATTAGCAGTGGGAATATATATTCACGTGTTTTAAAGAACCAGCCAGGATATATGAGCACATATTTAATTTCTCATATTCTCCAAACAGTTTTCAGTTTAATTTTAATAATTAAGAAATTAAGTTGAGCTCTTCTATGGACAAGTGAGCGTACTATATATATGTAACGTTGATTTTAAAACTTACTTAAATATGAGTAAAGGGCTATTTTCAGCTACCCTATTTTTTTCTCTTTTCTTGCAAAAGAAGTGTAATTTTTTCCTGTGTTGCAAAACATTAACATGATACTGGGGAAAATTTATTTTCAATTATATTTTGTACGGTATATGGAGCATGGAGAGCATCTGCACCTGAGGTTTTCAGGGTGGGGGGGATTGTGAAGAGGATCTGTGAAATTTCTGTTAAATGTGTGAGGATGAAGAAACAGGAAAAAGAGAGGGCTGAGTATGAAATCATGTATGTACATTGACTGGATGAGAATGTATTTATCTAGAGTGAAGTCTTTTGCAAATATTTTAGCATTATCCCTCTGCTCTTGATAACTGAGGTGGAGTTGCTTGGGATACCTAACAAAGCAAATGAAATGCTGGCCTTAGTGACTGAGGAATAGTTAGGGAAATTTATAACTGTGCTAGGAGATACCACACTAGTTACTTTTGTCTGAGAATTCACTCAGACTAGATCACATGAAGAATTTGAAGGGGGCCACCTAAATATGAGGATGGATTTCACATGGATTTGCTTTTGTATTGTTTAAACTTGGAAAAGGCACAGAAGAAAGCTGGATTTATACAGTACTGACTGTTACTGACTGGGACTACCACAATCTCCTGTAGGCAGCTTATCTTACTATTGTCTGCTCAAGGCTGTAGAGAGGTATTTTTACCCTTAGAGGTGAGATGGTTAGGAAATGGTTAAGCACCTGCTAGCTGTGGTTTTTTACGCAGGAAGATAAAGGTCCTTGAAAAAATGTTTAGCTTTTCCCATTTTTCTTTTCACTTTCACTATGCAAGAAGCACATTTCTTTAACGGTATATGTCTTCCGATTAAATAAGTAAACTACATAGCTTAGTAGCTATTTAACATCCTAAGTAGCTACAGCCAATAAAGGTATATAATACCAGAAAACTCAGACAGATTTTCTTAGACTATAACCACTTCAGAGAAGCAAATCTTTTCCTCTCCTCATTACCAGTTTGCATACCTGGTGCTTTCCCTAATGCAGTTAAAGTCCCTAATGCAGTTATCATCAAAGTCACAACCCTCAGATTTCATTGGAACAAATTATAATCTTAAAGAAACTCATTATTCTTTATACCCTCCCATGTGATAGCCAGGCAATCTATTTATATCTGTGCCATTAAAATAAAGTACCAATAATTTAGAGGAACAATGTATGTCCCCAAGGACTGTATGTGTATGTAGAATCATAGAATACCAGGTTGGAGGGTGACTTCAAGGATCATCAGGTCCAACCTTTCTCAGCCAAAAGAAACCTGGGGGTAAGAAGTGGTCACACTGGCATTTTGTAATGACTCTCTGTTTTTCTCTTTGCTAGAGTGAAAACCCTCTTCAGCACCATTGCAATCAGGATTTCTATCAGGGCTAGTGTACTCCAGCAGTACGTCTTGACCACAATGAAAGATGGAGGCTCATCTTTGTCTATATAACAGGTGTTAACACAGATGAGAGTGGTACATGCCTCTACATGGTGCTTGCACTTTTCTTGTGGATGAACACAGAGCTCATTCTTCCCTGTTCATCCACCTTTTACAGCTGGCATGACAGCTAAAAAGACACAGAAGGGGTCATTTTATCTGTAGGTCTGTCAGGGCTGTACTGTACTCCTTATACACTGAAAACAGAAGTAAAATATAACCTGTTTCCTATATGATAGCAATTGTTAGACAAATTTTTTCTGGCAGCTCAAAACTAGTACTGAAGTAGACAATAAAAACATTCTGGAGTTATTTCTGATTTAACCAAATTCTGACAAAGCCCTTAACTGAGAAAATAATAGAAGCGTTTAGAACAGTTGATAATATCAAATACTGTGACACACAAAAGAAAGCCACAAGTTTTGTCTTTTTAAAATTCTTCCTCATCTAACTGCTAAAAAATGCTAGACGACAGTGTATTCATGATTTCAATACAGTGATCCAGTTAAGGCAGCCTGAACTTCAAAAACCTCACAAGTTTCCTGTCTCGCATAAAATATTAGCTTTTATTAGGGACATGGCCGACATGGCTTAGTAGTGGATTTGTCAGTGTGGGGTTAACAGGTGGACTCAATGATCTTAAAGATCTTTTCCAAACCAAATGATGCTTTGATTCTATGAAATTTTTTACAGCAAAATTTTGTGGAATTCCAGTTTCCTTCCATATTACAATACACAATGACAACACTGTCTTTGCCACAGAGGGATTCCAGGAAGCCCATCTGTATACACACTCTGTAGTGTGAACAATAATACTATTTCTCCAGAAAGATAGTGTTGAATAGAGTAATAATTCTGTTTGCAAAGGAAATAATTTATTTTTCTGTATGTACAGAGCAAGGAAGTGCTGTTTCTGTATCTCTCTGGGTAACATGGGCGCACTTCTAGGTGATCTGCAAACAGTGCAGGCCTGGGCTGCTTTGAGATAGGAAATAAAAGGTGCACCTCTAATTTGGTGAGAAAGAGGTCTCATTTCTTATCCAACAGAATTGCCTTAGCCATCAAGTATTGAGTATTGAGGAAGGTAAGGAGGCTATGTGTTAGCCGCCATGGAACACGTAACAGAAAGGTTGAAGGTTTTCTACTCCTTCTGGGAGCCGTCCTCAGTTGTGAAACGGGGCGGAGAAGCGTAGGGATGCAAAAGTTCTGGTCTGGAAATCTTGAGAGATGCCACCACCAATAGGGAGCTCCTGTCAATGAGTACTTCTGTTGTAACATGGTAGACAGTTCCCATTACAGCCTCATAAACTGCAACTGAATAAGAAAATCTCTCTGCTCTTAAAGCTTGGTTGAACAAGAGTTTCTTGGTATTGTAGGGAGGCTTTAGTCTGTGCAGTAGAAATTATTTTATTTTATGGAATAATAATTTAGATTACAAAATTTTAAATTATAGAAATAGTCTGCCCTGCAATAAGAGAAATGTAGGCATCTAAACCCTGGAAATTATGCAAATCATATACATGTAAATATCACATAAAACTTTTCTTTCTAAATAGAAAAATATTTGATCATGCAATTAGTGGGTAATGTGCCAGCTCGAGTCAGCTGTGTGAATAGTGTTGTCACTTGTCTTGTGATGAGTCTGTTCTTACTAGAAGAGTTTATAAAGAATATATATTTCATCCACAGACCACAACCTATCTATATTTCAGCAGATGTTTTCTCAAAGCAGAAATTTTGGAAACAAAAAGTCAGTCTTTTTAACCACAAGATATGAATCACACTGCAGCAGTGTGGAAACCACGATCTGAATATGATGCACATTCAGAAATAACAAAATCAAAGATAGCAGTCTATTATGATAACTGTAATTCTTAAGAATTTCTACTGGAAATCTTGTATGCTTTATGAACAAATTAAAGACTACAGCTTACTTATGAATGAGAGCAATTAAATTCTTCTGTCTCTAGGTATTTATAGTTTATATTTATTCTCATATTTTAAACTATGTCTCACTGAGCTTTGTGGATGTGAGATGCTATTTGCACTTAAATTTTACAAGAATTAAATATAAAGTTGATTTCCTTTTCTTGAATCCTTCCATCACTCTTTTGCCATACCATGTTTTAGATTCTCTTTGTTTTCTTCTTGTAGCCCTAAAGTTTCATCACTCCAGGACTCAGGGGCACAACCAGCTTCTATCCTGACCATCTGGTGTCTGTGGACTAAAAAATGATAATTAAAAAATCTTAGTTTCTGGGCATCTTTGCTTTTATATGAGGTTTGTTATATCCAAGCTGCTAGTTCTGCAAATGAATATAACCTTGCAGGGAGGTCTCTAACCCAGGTCAGCTGTGTTTGCCTCTGCACATTCAGTATGGTTTGCTGGAGAGATGCTGGATTGGCCATTGCTGTCCTATGATGTGTAGCTTTCCCAGCAGGTTTAGAGCTGGCTCCAGTACAGTGCTCTGCTGAGGGAACTGTACCTCACTCCAAAAGTTCTCCACCTCCTTTGTACTTGTATTGTGTTCATCACTTCCCTTTCTTCCCCTTCGCTGATATGTTTATCCTGCAGTCCTTGAATACACAGAATTTTTTCTCAATACTAGTAGTAGTTACTCAATACTAGCGTAGTTTTAATTTCATCATAAAGGCTGTGTTGTAACTGTAGCACAGATGGGTGATGAGAGAAAAGAGAGATGAAGCACTCAGGGGAGAAGAAGCTACGTGAGGTACCTATGTAAGTTTGGTGTCCCTTGTCTTCATGAAGGAGTTGCAAACCTGTCGTACTTGGGGGCTATCATTTTACCTCTCTCAGAAGTTAAACTCTAACACATCTGAATGTCCTACAGACATTTATCTAAGGCTAGAAAAGACAGATCAACATGTCACAGAAAGAAAATGTGTAAAAGAATCTAAAATATATGCATTTTATTAGCAGTCAGCCAAGATGCACGCAAATAAAATTCATCCACTCTATCAGAAATATTAGAAAAAGCTCTATTCTGGTTTTACAGTTTAATCTCATGAAAACTTTTGATATTTTGACCTGTGAAATAAAGGACATTTTGTCATAAGGAAGAGAAATATGTTTACTCCCCTTTTCCCAGATCTTGTTGAGCAATTCTGAATTATCCTGCATTTAAAGAATACAAATGACGTAATAAGCATATATGTATTCAAAAAAGTCCTAACTGAAATTAAAAAAAATAATTTAATACTAATACTCTTTATTGTTCTTCCATACTGCAGGGCAGAAATGAAGCAAATAAATAAAACTGAATGCAACAGACCTGTGCCTTCAGCTAAAGTTGAGATTATTAATGGACGCAGACAGGTCAAATACTGTTGTGGTTTCACAACAGTTTCTTCTGTTTTACTTCCATATTTCTAAGAGCTTCCCTTAGGTAAGGAAGACATCTGTTTATGTCTGAAAACAATAGATATGCTCAAGCTGGAATGTGGAGGAGGTTTCTCTTCACAAAACAAGCACAGCACTCTCCTGGCAGGCTTGCCAGAGGGCACAACATAACTAAGAATATGAACTGCTCCACTTACCATCTCTGTAAAAACAAAAGGTTTTTCTCCAAACATGCTCTTGATGATACCAGGAGAATGTATCTGAAGCTAACACTGGAATATTTCCATTTACTTCCTGACACTGGGATAACCTATCCATCAAAATTACAAAAATGGGTTACTTTCAACATACTATAATTCAGATTATTGCAGTGCAAAAAACAATAATAAGAAAAAGGTAATGTGCTATATCAGCAATAAATTTATGCATGAACAGAACAAAATACTGGCCACCCTACAGTCGGAGAACTTTTGTCCTCATTTTTAATGAAATTAATGTTTAACCTTATATGTCTACAATTATTCATGCAATTAAACATGTAGTCTATAGAAATGAAATCAGGTCTACACTAACATGGTAAAAAAAATTGGCTAGGCTTTAAAGAATCAATCATGAAAAAGTTACATGTACGCTACTAGTACGAGATCAGTGTTGGAGATAATGCCTTGGCAATGATATTTCCTTCAAGCTATGGTGAGAAGAGAAAAACACATTTTTAGTGCAGTCATTAAGTTAACATATTTCATAATTAATAAAGAATCATGAGTCACTTTCTGGGAACAGCATTAAAGGAACTTCAGGACATGGTATTTGAAGAAAGAGAATTTGTGAATCACAGAATAGAATCACAGAATGTGCGGAGTTGGAAGGGACCCATAAGGATCAAGTCCAACCCTTAACCCTACACAAGATCATTCTCAAGACTCACACCGTGTGCCTGAGAGTATCATCCAAAAGCTTCTTGAACTCTGACAGGCTTGATGCTGTGACCACTTCCCTGGGGAGCCTGTTCCAGTGCCCAACCACCCTCTGGGTGAAGAACCTTTTTTTAAACTGCCTCTGGCACAACTTCAGACCATTCCCTTTGGTCCTGTCACTGGTCACCACAGATCAGCGTCTGCCTCTCCTCTTCCCCTCATGAGGAAGTTCTAACTGCAATGAGGTCTCCCCTTAGTCTCTTCTTCTCCAGGCTGAACAAACCAAGTGACCTCAGCCATTCCTCATACAGCTTCCCCTCAAGACCCTTCACCATCTTCACTGCCCTCCTTTGGATGCTCTCTAAAAGCTTAATATCTTTCTTATATTGCACTGCCCAAAACTGTACACAATATTCAAGGTGAGGCTACACCAGAGCAGAGCAGAGCAGGACAATCCCCTCCCTCACCCAGCTGGTGATGCTTTGTGTGATGACCCCAGGACACGTTTGGCCCTCCTCACTGCCAGGGCACTGCTGACTCACGTTCAACTTGCCATCGACCAGCTCCCTTTCCATGGCACTGCTTTCCAGAATCTCATTCCCCAGTCTGTACATATTTCCAGGGATGGCACATCCCAGGTGCAGAATCTGGCACTTCATCTGGTTGGTGATTGCCCAGTCCTCTAATTTGATGAAGCCTCTCTGCAGGGCCTCCCTGCCTCTGGAGGAGCCAACAGGTCCTCCCAGTTTTGTGTCACCTGCAAACTTGCTTAGTATCCCTTCTAGTCCTGTGTCCAAGTCATTTAGAAAGATGTTGAAGAGCACAGGGCCCAAAATGGAGCCCTGTGGAACCCCACTAGTGACAGGTCCCCAGCCTGATGCTACCTTATTCACTGTTACTCTCTGTGCTCAACCTGTGAGCCAGTTGCTCACCCACCACATAATGTGTTTATCCAGCTGCAGGCTGGATATTTTGTCCAGAAGGATCCTGTGAGAGACAGGATCAAAAGCTTTATTGAAATCCAAAAAGATTACATCAACTGGCTTCCTCTGATCAACTACATAGGTTACCTTGTCATAAAAGAAGATCAGGTTTGATAAGCAGGGCTTTTCTCTCATGAAGCGGTGTTGGCTGTGACCAATGACAGCATTGTCTTTCAAGTGTTTTTCAATACTTCCCAGAATAATCTTCTCCATAACTTTATCAGGCACTGAAGTGAGACTGACAGGCCTGAAGTTTCTGAGGTCCCGCTTCTTGCCCCTCTTGAAAATCGGGGCAATATTCAGCAGCTTCCAGTCAGCTGGGACCTCTCTGGATTCCCAAGACCTCTCAAAAGACATCGAGAGAGGTTTTGTGATGACATCACGCAGCTCTTTGAGGATTCTAGGATGAATCCCATCAGGACCCATAGATTTGCAGGGATCCAGCTGGAGCAGCAGATCCTGCACAATTTCAGGGTCAGCTTGGAGCTGATCATTCTTGCAGTCATGGTCCTCCAGCTCAGGGCACTGAGACCCCTTGGTCCGTCATCTCTGTTGAAGACAGAGGCAAAGAAAGCATTAAACTCCTCCTGTGGTAGTGTGGAACTGCATTTCTTAATCATCCAGGCAAGTGATTTTTAAGTAGATTTGGAGGGGAATTGGTAATTTCTTTTAGTAAAGATGAGTCACATAAGTAAGTGCTGAAATCTGACAACATCACCAAATGATACAAGTAACTAGCAATATAGTTCTGAGACAAACAAATCACAGCTTTCTGGCAAGTGTTTTCTCAAAAAGGCTTGGAGCAGGTAAGGCAAGTATAAAGCACAGAGCAATTAGACTGTCTCATCTTTTAACCGTTGAAGACTTAACGGTTTAGCATGTGACACTGGTAAGAAAATTACTGCTTTTCTATTCCTTCATGTTTAAATACGTATTTACAGATGTTTGCAGCATTTCTTTAAGATTTCCAATAACACAAGTGAGAATCCAATAGTGAATGGAAATCGTTTTAATTCATATGCTTCTTTCAGATGTAGCTTCAGCAAAAGGTTGGGGTAGTAGCTCCTGCTTCTAGGAATGGGTTTGATTTTAGTCAGTGATGATCTAACATAATTGCATACATGGGATTTTAGTTGTGCCCTTTAGTGGGCATATTCGGTTTGTCTGAGAAGCAGTTAATTTTCCCCATAGCAGCTCTAACAGTGCTGTGTTTTCTATTGGTAGCTAGGAGGGTATTGATAACACACCGGTGTTTTGGCTACTGCTGAACAGTTCTCACACAGCATCACCACTCTTTCTAATATGGGTGATTTGTTATTTACGATATTTTTCATCTGATACAACTATTATGTGTACTGAAGCACTGCTTCCCAGGAAGTGGCAAGACATCAACTTCTGATGGGAAATAGAGAATAAAATATTTTGGTTTCCTTTGCTTTTGCATGCATGACCTTCGCTTTTGCTTTATTAAATTGCCTTTGTCTTGACCCACAAGATTTTTTCCATCTTGTTTTCTCCCTGGCCTGTCCAAATGAGAAGGGGAGTGATAGAGCAGTTTGGTGGACAACTGGCATCGAGCCATGGTCAACCCACGATGACAGGGTACTCAACCCCTAGACTAGGCTCTCCTTTTCACCCCATAACACCTCAGTTCTCAGCAGCACAGATGAATCAGTTTCAACTACCAGAGCAGCACCTCACTAAGGCTGCTACTTAGCCTGGTTGTGAGGACAGAGCCAATGAAGACCTCAGGTTTAATTCTCTCCAGTTTGAAGAGTCTGGTGCTACCCACTTCCTATGGAAGCATCAACTCCCATCAGACTTAACTTCGCATCAAACTGCTCAGATTTTCCTGCAAGACTTTGATAAAGCAGTTCTCTCCAGTACAGCCACTCTTCTGAAATGCTGAAAATGGGGGGGGGGGGGGGGGCAGGGGGAGAAGATCTGAAAATTCCAAAACTTTTAATCTAGGAATGTTATATTCAAGGTCTAGCAGTCCCTGAAATGAATGAAGTAAAATTAAAGTTCCCAGATCTTCTTTTGGGTATCATTCAGGCAGATTCTGCTCTACTTTATTGTGAAATTCCTCATCTAATCACTTCTGATACGAGGCTAGTCCTTCTTGTATTGAAGAAGAGGAACCAGATCCTATGCCATAATTTCACACTTCTCTAATTTACTTCAAAAGAAAGAAAAACAGATTAATATGTTCCCTTTCTTCTTCTCCAGGAAAATTACAATTCTTTCCTGAGACTTGTTCATCTACTAGAAGATTAATAGTAACATTAGTACATTTAATAAATGCACATTTAATAAATGGTACTTTTTATTAATAAAACATAAAGACTTTTATAAAGTAAGGTAGAAAGTTTAAAGGTAAATGTAAAAGAAGTCATAAGTTATCTTCTCATCTTCCTTTTCATTTCTGCTTTTTAAAAAGTCTTTCTTCCCAAAATAGTTATCTATCTTTGTCTCGCATTCCAACTCTATTACACAAAAACTCTTACTAAGCCTTTTTTTCCTCTAGTAATCCTTTTTTCCCCTTCTAACAGAGAGATGAAAGGCAAGTAATTTGTCTTTAGAGTCTCCAGAATTATGAGAAGCAAGAGATCCATGCACAGAGGAAGTTCTATACACACTCAACTAAAGAAAACATCCCAAAAATGTGTTTCTCAGTGGCACAATTATTATCTGTCATTGATCAGGTAATATATTTTGAGTATTGCAATGAGAAAGTAATAGTCTGTATTTTACATTAAAGGAGAATGTTTCCACTGAAGGCAAAAAAATAGAATTTTTTTTTTTTATTTTGCTTGGGAATAAGAATCAAGAAATTACAACCAAGTATTTGTAATCTTCCAGAATAAAAGTATCCAATCCTCATCCTTAAGAGGAAACTTTATGAGTGTATTTTGTTTTCATTAGCTATTTTGTAATTATGTTCTTCCTAATTTAGGAAGCAAATTTGGAACATTTATTCTTAAAGAGATAAAAATTTACTTTTTGAAAGGTGAACACATCCACACAGTGATTTGTTGACCTTATTACAAAGTTTGAGGTGCAAGTTGCAGTAGGCACATCTGCACTTTTGTATTTTGATAGAATTTCAGCCCAAAGTGTGAAAATAACTGAAGTCAGTTTATTCCTGCAAGTGAATTAAATGGGTCCTGACATGAGCAACAGAAACAGACAACCCAAATTACTTTCAAGAATAATGCCTTTTATTTAAAATAGGTAGTCCACCTGCTTTTTGTTTCTGTTGGTTTAAGACTGACTCTTCATTTGAAGAGAAGTTTTCTTCCCCAAGGGGGAAATATAAAGAATGGGAACTGATATCAAAAGACAACAAACTTTACAAATGTATCCAGGGGACACAAGCACACAGTGCCTCGAGGGGAAATTAAAAAAAAAAAAAAGAGTTATTTCCAGATATTTCTAAATTGTCAGCAATGGCAGTCTCTCTATAACAGGTGACATTGTTTTAACTTAATCATTCACCCCAACAAATCCCCAAAACCCTCAGACAAGAAAGATCTTTCCAATTCCTCTGTTTTCTTTCATATCTCAGAAGGGAACCTGAGGTATAACTCAACAGACAGGTAAAGAGAAAAGTAGCAAAAATAAAGTTTACCATTTCACTATGCAAACCAATTGGAGACTTTCAGTGAAGCTCCTGGCGAAGCCCAGGATGTTCCCACTGACAGCTGAGTGCAGGCATTGGCCGGGACCAGCTGCTGCTGCCCGACTTTTTTTGCCTTTGTGCTCTTTCACTCCAGAGACAACCAATACAGGTAATTCTGTTCACATTAGACCTGTTCACAGATTAAAGTATGGCCCAAGTAACTCTGCTTATTCTGGTTCACATCACTGAAGGAAATGCCACTCCTCCTTCTTTTTTTTTTTCTTCTGTCATTTCTTTTAATTTTTGTATTCCAGACAACATAACATCTGCACAGTATAATCAACAGGTGACTTCTTGGGGGATCCCCTCCATGTGCTACCACAGCTCTCCTTCCAGCCAAATCTCCTTCTCCAGCCCCTCTTCTTTCACCCTAACGTCCCACTGCTGCCAGTATGCCCTACAGTTATCCAAAGGCTCAGTGGTGTGTTATGGTAAGTGTTGTTCAAGGGCTATATTTACTGCAGAAAACTAATGCTTATTAGCTATAAATCCCATGGCAGGTATGTGAAATATAGTTGTGTCAGACATCACAACTTTTCAAAACATAAGCATACCTCAAAAAGTGTTGGCTAAACATATTTTCTTCATTCATTCTTCAGTGAAATTAAAAAAAAAAGAAGATAAGGCAGATGACTCCTGCTTTGTTTTATTACACGAGTGATCTGGAACAGCCTTTGCCCCCAATATCTATCATCAAGCATTTAAAAGATGAGAGTAAATGCTTGCAAGTTCAATATAACATTGACAGAATTTCACCAAGTTCCTTTGCTTTATGCATATCACAGGCTAATGGCTCTCCTACAAATACCTGCATTGCCTCTGCTGCTTTTCTCTCTTTGCTCTGCATTACTTTGACATGCTGGTGTAATTACACTGTGTGTCTGACTCTCATGTGATCATAAATGGACAAATAAAAACAGCTTCAAAATGCACATATAAGGATCACTCTGTGAAGTATATAACCCCATGGTTTCAGATGAAGGATCTTAGTTTAAAAGTTTGCATGTCAATCTGAGAGGAAAGTAGAAAGAAGAAAAAAACTCTTCCATGGATAAGTTTCTCTGTCTCCAAAGTATAGGTCACAGTATGTTTCAACCCAGAAAGACTCTCTGAATGCAATATCTCAATAAGAAAATGGCAATGCACAGAAAACAAGCTCACACTGTATACAGTTACCTGAAAATTCATGCAATGAGATGATCACATCCATCATAACATGTTGTTGACTCATTGCTAGTACAAGAGAAAACAATTTCCCCTCAGGGTCAATAATAGCTTATCTGCTCTCTCTCATTTGCCAAGAGAAAGAATAATAACTTGAAGTCATAGCAAATGATCTCCACCTGTGACACCTGATGAACTACTGAGGTGGAGCTGGCCAGGTGGAACTGTAGAGGTTGCAACTGTAAAAGAAAAGCATCTGTCTGAAAAAGACTGTGTATTGACACACAGGACTTTATTTCAAGATTAACAAAAAGACAGTGCTCAGTAATGATTCCTGTAAAGGAATATGAATCAAATAGTAACAGTGTATGTTGTAGTTCGGGGGGGCAGGGGGAGACAAAAAAGAAATGTCTTCTGTCTGAGTTTGGCATCTATGAGAAAAAACAAGTTCCTTCCCTGAATAAGTTTCTCTTCTTAATAACTTCCTAAACTCCCAAGGTATACTGTTTATTTTGCTCCTTAACTAAGGAAGTAGAAGCCAAAAAATTGAGAAAAATTATTGCACAACATCACAAAGGACAGACTATGTCTGGTTTAGAGAGGGGTCAGATCAGCCTGTGAAAGCAGAAACTTTGTACTCATGAAATTTAAATGTCAGTATAAGCACTTATTATATTTGAAAACATGTAGATGTTGAATATGCATGTTTGGGTTTGTTCATCAAAACTACAGAATTTTTCTCACGACTGATGCAGAATCAGTTAAACTTTACCTTGGTATGGATTGGGGCAACCATGGGCTCCCCAGCTTTGTTCAGATGGCCTATTAACACGGTAAGATAGATGGTGCCAATCACCCCCACAAACTGTGTGCAGTTTCAGTAAATATCTTTATGGGGAATCAGTCTCCTAACTCAGAGTCTCATTTTAGTCCTTCTTTGTTATAGTTTTATTTACCTGCGGTGAACTTACCTGTAGTGGAGGGTGCTCCACTAACACAGGTCCTTCATTTCCTGTAGAGTCAATAGAAAGATGTACACGTATTTGGAGACCAGGAGAGTAAAACACAGACCATTTACCATAGGTGTTTTCTACCTCTTTGGTTGCACAGGCAATTTATAAAATCTTCTCCTGTTAATTTTAGATAGATATCTGGCTCTTCTACTGAGGGTATAAGGAAAAAATGTTAGAAAAATCAATCTCTTCATGAGACAACTAACCTAGTTTTCTCTTGACAAGCCTAAATCTATCTTCTAATATGACTCAGTCAATGTGAAACAGTTTTTAGACTTTAAATACTTTGGATCATCTGGGATACTGCTACTGATAGAAAGAAAAACAGAGGCTGTAACATACACAAGCATTAATTTTTTTACCAGGATTCTGCTCTGTGAAGGTTTATTAGGTAACTGTAGCACATGGAGGAATTACCTGCACTTGGTAGAACTAAGCTCAGCAGTCCATAAAAACCACCTGGTGAAGCTGCATTGAAGTAATCTCTGAATAACCTACAACGTACATAAAGCTGTGCTGAGTAACTAGTGATATATATGAGGCATCAGTGTTAGTTATCATCAGCTAACCATAGTCAGCCTTTCTTGCTCAACCTTTGAGTCAACACAACTGCACTTCCGTCAAGCACAGAGATGTCTGACCCTTTACCAATAATTATGGGCTTCAGTTTTCCACGTGGTAAAGGAGGCTTTATTCTGAAGTCTGATACTACAAAAATCAAAGTGGACAAGACCCTTGTACCAAGTCAGAGTCAGCCTTGGTCTAATTGGGCCACTAATTGTCATGATAAGAATTTCTAGTTGCTACTGACAACACCACGAACTTTCATGATGTGGATTACATTGTGCTTTTGACTCTACAGCCTCAACATTCAAGTACATATTTATGGCTGGGAAAAATTTATGGAAGATTTGTATTTCAATTTTCACCTCTGCAGAGAGATTTATTGACACTATTCAATGTAACAGGTATAGAAGAAGAAGCTACTTAGCTCCAGTAAAGACATCAAAATCCTTTCATTTTCCCTAAAACATTGTTTTCCAAGTTAGCAGGATGTATGTACAATTTCATGAGACAGAAAGAGAGTAATAGTTAAGAACATTGTGTCCTTGCTTTGAAAGCTTTCGCTGGAAGCAAACTTTTATGATTTAATTCAACTTAGAAAATGGCCCAACAAGATCTTTCACAGTTGAATGTGCTTCTATAATTTAAAACATGCACCAGAAAACTCAAAAATCAAAAAAAGTAGTGGTGGTGGTGTTCCAAAGATAATACTACCTGACACATTGATTTAAACCTACTCTTTATTCTGTCCTGGGATGACAGTCAGTTTCAAATTTGTTAATTTTCTTTTAACTGAGATAAACATTTCACAAAGCATTTATTAGAGTTTAGTTGATGAAAAAAAAATAAATCAGACCAACATGCAGCACAGTGCTTCAGTTCTGAAGAAATTTTTCTTGGTAGAAATGCAAGCGTTAATACAGAGCATATAATGCTGTAAGTCTGTAAAGGCACACTTCATTTTCATCATAGCCATTACACTGCCACTTTGTCATAGTCCTAGGTAATCCAAATGCTTTTTTCTTGAGCATCATTTGCTTATTTTAACTCGACCATCACAAAGACAGAGGTAGATTATATTATTAGATTATTGTTAATTCAATGCTATCACTTAGTAACAGAAAACAAAACTACAGCCAATAAGATGGCCAATAAATATCCAAACATTGCTGTAAATATTCATAACCAGAAATGTTCAGATGGCAAACCTGGAGGATAAATTTCTTCCCTTGCTGTTCTGAAACTTTCTCAGGCTCTTTCTGGTGCTGCCTGCTCAATGAAGACAGTTTGTCACACAGTACTGAATGGACAAAACAAGTGCAGGGTAAAGTTTCTGACAGGGTAGATCCGGTGTCTATCCGGTTCCATCTGGTGTGATAAGGCACCAGAGCCTAGACTTTCAGTTGGTCCACATCCTACAGACTGAACTCCCACAGGAATTCAGAATCAATGCAGAATAAACTCTATGTGTATCTTTATAGTATATATTTTCATTTATGCAATAAAATCAATTCAGAACGGACAATCTGATCTCTGGTATACTTTTTGTAACTTCTGTTTAAAATAATTTCAGCATTACTACTGGTGACAATGAACCCATGCATGTACATGTATATGCACTCACACATACACACACATACTCTAAGTAGATAATCTTATTGTTCCCTTTAACAGCCTATTATTTCTTATTTTCACTTGTGGCATCATGTCTTAAGTTTGAGGGAGCTCCAAGTTTCTCAAATTAGCATAGGTTACCACTTTATTGTTATTAGCTATCAAAATGTGTATATTTATTCATAGTAAAATCTACTGTAGTTCATTTTCCAGTACAATGTGTAGTACAGTGTGTGATTAAAGAACATGAGTTCTTGTAAACTTTGTTAGAGAAATACAGACCTCCCTGAACTCTGTTGAACTTAGTGGTTCTGCTGCTAGCCATGAAGAGTTCATGCTTCTACCCTCATCCTCTCTGATGTTCCATAAAGAATCCAGACACCCTTTAGCTCTAACTGACATTTACCAAAAGAAACAATAAATGCTGGTTGTTAAAGCTCTCTTCATGGTGTCAGGAATTCTAATAGCAGTCTAACCCTTACCACACACTTGTGAATGCTGTGAAGTGTTCACCTTTATATGTCACCTTAAAACGGTTGTAATTTTAGAATCTGGAAATGAAAGCCAAAAATCAGAAGCAGAACTCTGTTAATGATTCATTGGTGATTCAGAGTGTCTCATTATCCTCTACTTGTTGCCAAGGGAACCTGTCACCCACTTCCTACCACATCATCGTTACAATCAAAAGAATGTCAAGCCACAATATTGTTTTGTTTCTATTTATGACTGCTAAATTCTAATTTCTTGTAAAAAATGACTGTGTAAAATAGGTTTTCTTTATGTCATCATTAAGTTCTTAGCTTAGAGCTAGCAATGGACAGCCAGAAATCACATCAGGAAAGAAAGACAAGATATACAGCTTCCACTGTCTTCTGCAAAACTTTTATTTGGTTCTATGTCATTTGAACTATAGCACGCTCTGAATCCTGCATTGTGAAAGGAGGTTGATGGTTTTTTACCGAAATATTTTCTTGACTTCTGAAACCATCTCAACAAGAAATAAGCTAAAACTGGAGATACTTGAAAGTGGTTTGCTGTTTTGTAAAAATGTTCTTGGTTTGTTTTGGTTTGAGGGGCTTTTTGCTTTGTTTATTTGTTTGGGGGGTTTTGTTTAGTCTTTTGTTTGGGTTTTTTTGTATTTTTAATGTGGTTTACATTCAAAATAGATTAAATCAATCTTTTTCAACAGTTTCAATGAACTGCAAACTTTCCTTACCCTATTCATTGCCAGTGAGACTGGCATTCTTGTCACCAGATATGTCTGCACTGAGGGTAAGGATTTGAAGCGGCATCCAGTACATTTAACTGAAATTTTTTAGGCTTGAACTGACCTCCAAAGAAAGCAACTTGCTGAAGATTTTATGTCCTGGTATGCTAAAGATATTTTATACTTGTCCTATATTTTCTGACTTTAAATCAGTTTATCTGAAAATATTTCCAAATTCTTTACAAAGTCCCACATATACTTTATACCTGTGGAATCACTTGGTGATCTCCTTTGCCTTCCTCAGACAGCTCTCTGTCTATCACTGTAGAAGAAAATGAAAGGTTGAAGAAAAGCAGTTTCTTAATGAAGAATAAAACAATAATATTAAAAAATAAAATATACAATTTTTTAAAATTAAATAGCAGTGTTTTATGTATCATAGTATTTATCTTATCACAGTATTGCAAAGTTTCTTTGGAAGTTTGCCTTTCAGTGATCCTTTTCTCACTGAGGCCTGGGTGTTACAAATTGCTGGATAGATATGTATTGGGAACATTTCCTCGTCACACACAGAAAATTTGTCTCTTTTGGCATCAACACAGAATGAATCCAAGAATAGTATGGAAGGTGGAGAAAGCTCTACTTCCTACTAGGAAGGGCACTCATTCCAAACTTATGGCTTAGAAATTTTACACTGAAAGGCAATACTTTTTTAATTCTGAGTGACCTAAGACAAAATCTTTGCTTCAAGACAACAAGAAGAGTTTTCTAATTAAAATATTTCCTATTTAAATATTAAAAATAAATATTAGCATTAAATGTTAGAAATATTTTCCAATTAAAACCTGCATCTTCTAGCAAAAGAGGAAAGCCTACTCCCCAGGTTAATCTATGCTTTGTGGTGTACTTTCAGTAGAAATTCATCTGCTTCTTAACAGTTTTTTAATTTCTCTTTGCCAAACCAAAAATTTTTGTTTTATATTAAGATGTGTTTTGGCAGAAGTCTTGGTAAACCCATTTCAGTGTTAAACATGGTGGGTTTCATCCAAAAAAGCACTGACATTCTTAACTCTAAAGAAAGATTTAGATCTTATTCTTCCAGCTAATTATGTAGTGTTCCTTTAACGTCAGGGACGTAATAAGATAGGAACTTAACAAGAATCTATTGTAAAGCAAACACCCTGTTATGATTCAAAATAACCATGAGTAATATGTTCTAGGAATTCATTAAGGTTACACTGTTTTGGTTTAACTTGTCAGAAACAAATAGAAAAGAACTGGAAAAATATTTTTTGAACTTTCTGTTTATAGTTTGTCTAATTCCCCAAGAATTAAAAGTTAAAACATCCTTAGGTGACTATCAAAGCCTAGGACCTATGGAAAGAATAATTCTGTGGTACAAGAACTATGGAAATGGAGTATAATTCCATTTTATGTAAGTTTTCTTTTTAATATCATATTATACAATATTTTTTGTAATATGAAAACTAAGTATACAGAACTATACAGGTATTTATAAAATCTATTTGCATGTTAATAAGAAGCTGTACATATTTGCAACTGTTAGATATATGAAAATACAAATATGAGGGCCAAGTGAAGACAGAGGTGTTTGTTTCTCTCTTCCCAAAATTGTGTGAATAAAAGTAGGTTGTAATCATATACATATCTTTATATGCATCTATATATACACAGAAATAAGTAAGAAGAGATTTCAAAAAAATGTTTCAAGACTGCTTCTGCAGTAAGTGTTTACCACCTGAGAAAATAAATATCTCCTACCTTTTTTGGTGTTTAAATACACTTGAGACAAAAGGTGTAATAATCATGAATAACAAAGTGATAGGAAAACAGATACTAAGAAAATAAGCAAGAGTATATAGATAAGAAAGAAAATTTCCCTGTAAAACTAACATTTGTTGTTATACTCTGCAGCATGAGAAGGAATTAGAAGATGATCACATTATAGTTTTCAGGGAATATAGTCTATATCTGGGGACAGAAAATATTTTTTAACTGACTTTTTCACTGCAGTACGTAGCTGCCTGGGTAAGGGCTAATGCCTGAAGCTGGATGCAGACGCAGAACACCTCACTTCCCCCGACTTGTCTTTCCATGGTCTACTGCACACTCTCTTTTAACCTGTCGGGAAACTGAAGCAAAGCAGGTGATTTGCCCATCCCCAGAGTAGATTAAAGAACCTGTGGCAAGAATGGAGAGCCAGTGGCTCTCAGCCAGCTTTTGCTGCCATGTCCAGGACCCTGTGGCCTCAGCTGGGTGGATGCTGACAACCAGAGGAGAGTGTGTGACACATCAGCAATGGCTTGGTGTGGAGACCAGGTTAGAAGGGAGCCCCATGTCTTTAGTGATTTGGAGAGAAACGTAAGAAGGAAATATAGACTTCAAAGAACCGTTATATTGCCAAATAAGGAAAAAGGAACCTAACTATAACTGTGAATGTGGCCAGCAGGGTCAGTGGTCGAGCTGGAAGCCAAGCTCTACCAGCTTCATGTTACACTTTCCTTTAAGCTCCTCTTGTGTCAAATGTCAAGCATATTTTAGATGGTAACTGTTTTTTAACACAATTTTAAATTTTAACTAGCTCACTAGAAATTTTTAACTAGCTCACAGTATTTTTTTTTTTTACTTCAGTAAGACGAGAATTTGACTGTGATCCAGGACCTGAGAACATTTCTTACATTAGATAAGGACTCCATTTGACATCAGTTTACTTGTAAACTTTTCTCATTGATTTCTTCTGAAGGAAGGTATTTGCACCCATGGAAAAAAAAAAGGATAACATTGGGTCTAGTACTTTTGGGAGAACAGACCACACTCTTCCAAATTCTCTCAATAATATTGTCATGCCCAGAAGGGAGGCTGAACAACACATTCCTGTTGTGAAACTTTCCTTCAGTTACTGCTACAAAGAATGCCTTAGGGTTTTTTCCACTTTCAAAGCATCAAGTTTTGTAAGCCCAATTTAAAAACATGAAAGAGTATATTTCTTTCAGACTGACCAAGGAAAATTTTCTGAGTTAACGACAATTTATATATACAACTCTATGATGTGACATTTGTTTCAGTTCTGTAAAATGATCATAGGTTTAAGAGATTTTAAACGCATGATTAACATTAAGGTGCCATCAATTATATTTTAATACACTTCTCTATGCCTAAATTTTTTGGTGGGCAAGGTGGATAAAGCATCTGAAAATTTTGGTAACTTTTCTGTTTGATAGAAATACCTGGTGGCTGCAGTGAGACACAGCAGTTCTTCATCTGACCTTTTTTTTCTTGAAAAAGTGGTCTATCTTTGGTCCCTTGGCATCCTCAAATCTTCATTTTCAGGAACAGTTACTTTTAGATTCTCCTCCTGTAGCCTTGTCACTTTAACAACAATCTGCACCACTCCTGAAGAGAGGAAGACTGAAGCTCTTCTCCATGCCAGCTGTAGTCTTCATGTGGTTTTTGCGGGAACTAGATCATGGATTCAGTCTGCTTGAAAACTGATCTGGTGAAAGCAAAGACAAAACAAATCCAGCAACCTGCACTGAGGCTGGATGGAAGCAGCTCTACAAGTGCAATCGTAGCAAAATTGGCATTCACTGAAACATAGGGTGGCCTTAAAACTTTCCTACAATATTCCAGACTGCCACTCAGTCAGAAAACACCTCTGACTTCCGCTGGGGCCCAAATGAAACAGCTTGTCTGGATTGCTGGGTGGAGAGCCATCTTTCGCAGCCTGGAACTAAATAATATTGTTGCTGAAGGCATTCATGTTGCTACCCACTACAGATCTCTGCTTTTACATATATCAGAAATGTTTGCTAACTTAGAAATTTTTCAGACAATTGAATAACACCCTTTTCTTTCCCTGCTCTAGTTTCACCCCAAAAGGAGAAGAAAAGCAAAACAACAGCCAGGTATTTTCAGGGTTTTCCAGGTGAAAGTTTTGTTGTGTAGTGTGTTCTTATGTAATCACAGTTGAAATTAATGTGTTTTTTTTTTCCTTGGGTTATTAAATCCATGCTTTGAACTCCAAGTGTTGGTATGCATTAAAGTCAGAAAAATATCAGAAGTTCAATGCTTGAAGGCATGTCTTCTTTTTTAGGCAGTGCTCAGGTCTTGAACTTTGGAAAAAAAATTTCTATTTTTGTAATACTGCTGTGACTACATCTGCAGCTGTCAGGACATCTATATCCAATAGCCCAAAAAGCATTTTTAATGTGAAAGAAATAGCTTAGTCTGTTTTATTAATTCATTTAACCTCCCTACCATTTATCCTTTTGCCTTATGTTACCAAAAAGACTGTCAACACTATCTTTAATGCCATTGGAGCACACGGGCTCTTGTTATAGAACTGTGAGTGGAACGTATTTTCTTTGTAGTTCTTTACTCTCTTATGCCAGATCTCACTAAAATAATTCAAGGAAACATGTACTAGAACAAGGAGATATTTATGGGCTGCTTTACTCAATGCTAGATTACAGAAAAATGCAAAGAAACCCTAATCAGAAGCTATAAACCACTTAACGTTTTGATCCAAGAGTTATATTTTCCTGAATGTATCTGAAATCACTGCTTTTGTAAAATGTACCTTGTATTGTATACATAACAATGTATACTTTTGTCTGTGTGCTACACCTACTCATTCTAGAAGACAGCTATAGATAGACACTGCTGTGCTTTCAAATAATGCTTTTCTTTATTTTTCAACTTTTTTTATTAAAAGATGTCTTATCAAGGAATCTTCAGTTATCACTAGTGCTGAGTGCATGAATATTACACCTTATCTGAAAAACAACTCTTCCAAGAATAAAGATTCTCAGCAGTGTAATAGCAAGGCAGTAGTTTAAGTCATTTTGGGATTAAACTACTGTTCACAGAGGGTCACATGTTGCAGGCATTTGTTTTCTCTTGATGTCACCCCTTCTTTATGTTAAACTAATTAAATGCTTGTTTGTTGGTGATACATGATCTCAGTGTAACATAGCTGCATACAGACCAGCTCCTTTGACTGATAACAGAATTGTCCTGTGAATGTGACTTGGCCACATACAGTCACTGTTGAATGATTGGATACTCTGTTAGTGTGACCACTGGATCTGGCTGATTCTTTTTAACTGAAACCTTCGGCTGAAAAAATAAGGACTTGCCAGAAGTGAAATTTTCCATTAGGCAGATTTCTATCTTTCCAGAAATACTTATATTTTTTTATCTCATAATTTATTTTGATATAATGTTTTTAAGTCCAATGTAAAATTTCATTGCTTTTTAACAACAGGTGAAACTCTGCCTTAAGTTGCTCTTTATATTTCAATCATCTTTGCAAAACACAAACATTGCTCTAATAGAAATAATATATAGAAGTGAAATACATGTGTAATCTTTATTAAAGTCTCAAAGAAATATTTTATTTGGGTTATGAGAACTAGAATTAGAGATTTATTCCACCTTGAGTTGCTATAAAAAAACAAAATAGAATTTTATCACCAGCTAACACAAGTGCCATGGCACTAGTTTTCTTAAATTAGTGGGTCTGTATTGAATCACAAGACCAGGAGAATAGGAAAGATTGTTAAGGCCTGATAGTGCTGAAGGGCTGTAAGAAAAATGACATCAAATGACAGCTTTAAGCCATCCCTTGTACAGAAAACTTATTTCAGCTACCTCTGTAGTGAAAATAAATTCTCAAAGTAATAGGTCAAAACTTTAAAGAAATCTCACTGAAGTGAGCAGGAGTTTTCCTTTGACCATTGGTACTGTAACAAACGTGGATAGAGCCTTCCTAAATCTTCGTTCGCGAAGCCTAGCCATGATTGGTGCTGGTTTTGACTACGGGTGTTGGAGTCGGCTTGAATAGCACTAGTTAAAGAATGACTTTACCCTCTCCATCAGGAAACTGCACCCATTGGGCAGCAACCCCAGAAATCACAGCCCACTGCAGCTTTCTGATGCTTTCTGTGATGTTTTCAAGAACGAATTGAAGGCGTGGAACTGCAATTGTAGTGAAATCTTCTTTGATGCACCCTGGGATAGTTCCTTCCCACCTGACAGACCTATTTCACTCCTGTATCAGTATTATGAATGCATTCTTTTTTGTTCTTATAAAACTGGCTTCACAAAAGAAACGGTGACTGAGCAAATTGCTCTGAAGTGACTGACCAACATCAGGAAATATAAATAAGATCTTTTAACTTCAAAGACCCAAAGTCTTTTAAAATTACTATGCTAAAGAAATTAGATTTAGATGTATCTCATGTTCCTCAGTCTTCTAACTGAATTAGTATATGAGAACAATCTTCCCATTTCATCCAAGTGAAAGTATCTTGGGTAATATTGCCCTAGCGTATAGCTGTATTTAGGTTAGGTAGTGGCTGAATATTTTTTTCATGGTAACTAAATCCTTTAGCCAGCAGACATTACTGTGGGATTTAAGAAAGATTAAACTTCTAGGATCCTGCCAAAAACAATAATTAAAGTAACTAGGATCTACTTATATAAACAACTGTCATTTTATTTTAACTGGGACTTTTGTATTTTACTAGTGTCAAACAGAATAAGCTTCCAGGAGGCTCAATTTTCAAGATGTTCTCTTTAGTAACTGTATCTTTTATTAAAGAAAAGATGTGTTGTTAGTACAACACATCATTTGCATACTCTATCCCCACTAAAAGTATAAACTCTTGAGAATTAATTACTGAATTAATGACAAACCAAGTTTTGAACAGAAAAAAAAAAAATCATGAAAATGCCAAGGAGTAAAAGATTGTGCTCAGGGCACCCTACCTCTTGCCCTGTAAGTAGGTGTAAGTCATCTGATCACAGTTCCTTATGAACTTCAGTGACAAATGCTCATTTCTCTAGGATGAAGCCTGGGCAAGGCAGGTTCCTGGGCAGGCTGGGCGGCAGAAAGCTTGCTCCATGCTGAAAGAGGTGGAGTCTACTCATTAATAGGATGGTGGACTCCTGGGAAGTGCCTGCCCGTCCCTCCCCTTCCTCTCGCTTTGGTCACCCATCCATGCCACACATGCACAAACACAGCCTGGGTCTGCCCCAAGGCAGCCCTGAAAGTCCCTCAGTAGGAAAGTGAGATGGGCAGCTGAGGACACGGTCCCCATCTTCCCTTAGGGTACAGGCAGGGGAACAAGGCTCCCTCAAACTCAGTATGTGTCCAGCCATCAGGGGCTCCTCAACTACTACACAGTGACAACAGACATGACACAAACCTCTTTCTGTTTTCTTTGGAGACCTATGTTATGCATTTGCTCATGGTGGGCCCTTTGTGCTTGTTTTTCTCCAGTTTGAAGCCCCAAATCCTGCCTGTGTCTTCCTGTACGTTGCAGCGAGCTCCTATCCAAGTGCTCCATGATCACATCTCCCAGTTTTATGAACTTGTTAAGTACTAGTAGGAATTACAGGATGTGGCCCGTGTCCTGTTGCTTTTAACATGTGTTTCACTTATGTATCTACTTTTTGTTGCATTATTTTGGCAGAAAAAGAAGTAAAAAATTGTGTCAGGCTGCTGAAAGTCCATTCTTAGCCACTGGCAAACCCGGCACTTATTTTTCATTCTCCTCCAAGTACTGCTTGGAGGACAATGATTTTAACTCTATTTTCCTATCCTTTAAGTAAATTAAAGACACTGTATTAAAAACAATGCCAGCAATGTTTTCCCTAATAGACAGATAGACCTACAGAGTTTATTGGCATAATTAAAGGCAGACTGGTCTTTAAAAGCTAACAATTTCCACGGAGTCTAAGAGTCTGTCATTGAATTAAGATGAAGAAGTAGATGTATTTCATGAGGTCTTTGCTGAGGACCTGACCTTAAAACTCAGTGCCAAGTTTCTAGGTAAGCCTGAAAGAGTCTTAAAAGTCCCTCCAACTCTCAGGATGTACATTATCCCAAGCAATTTAAATCCGACTGATATAGTTAAGATTCTGGCTGCTGAAAATAACACTCTGAGGAACTAGAAGAGAAAGGTGTATGGGAAAAAATACCAGAAGGAGGGTGTAATAAGTTTGAAATTAAAGAGACCACCAACTACTTTTACACAGATTATGTTCTGGCCTCTTGGCAGTGAAATTAGCAACATTTTAGACAAATACAACAAATGCTTTACAGTCTTAGAGAGATTTACAAATGCAAAACATGCAGAACAAGACATTTCTGATGCTATTTTATATGTCTTTTTATAAAGTTAATTGCTCTTCTTTTTTTGTAATCAGTTGTGAATAGAGTAATTGCTGATTATTGACCCCAGATATAACGTTCAAGAATATTGTCTCCTCCTGCAACCTGTGTCCAATCTGACACTAACGTATCCCCCTGTTAGAAATGAAAACTTGAAGGCTGGTCTCTCAACAGAAAGGATATGTGAGAATTGGGTTATATCTGGGCTTTTGTTTATTCTGGCATTCAGTGACCACGTCTGTCAGTCACTAGTTCCCACAGTTGTACAAGTATACAGAACTGGGTAGAGCAGATAAGATGATTTCTGAAGTGTAGGAATTTCTGTGAGTTAGGCTGACAACTCTGTGGTGTTGATGTAGTGTAACAGTGTTCTTATCTCCTCCTCTCCTTCCAGTACTTCTCTGTACCTAAAAGTTCCAATTCTGCTACTCCCACTCCTACTTGTCTATGCTTCAAAAGCTTTATATTACTATACTGTGCATTTAATCTTCATTTTCCATGTACATCATTCCAGACATCTTGTGCACAGTTAACTTGGGCTATGTCTTGCTCAAACAAATTTTCTAAAAATAAGTCAGTTAGGGAAAAAGAATGTTCAAAACCAGGGTATAGCTAACCAGGACCACTACAGAGTGATACATGACAGCCAGAACCTTGAGCAGTTTTCTAAAGAAAGTCACGGTAGGGAATCCATTATCAGCTGATAAGTTCTTTCTACCATATTTGTTATTGGCTCAGGAGAAAGAGGATTATAAACAGGGAAGAATCTTACTCAAAGAAACTGAAAACATGACATGTCACAACATGAAGCATTGGGTACTGGGGATCATGATAGGGATGTTAAAGGAACTTGTACAGACCACCAAAATATCACAACTTCAGGATATAACTAATACTCTGGGAACAAGAAGAATCATTGAAACAGTGGTCCACTGACCTGAGAATTGTTTTGCCAACATCCAAGCAGACTAACTGTAAAAGACCCACAAAATTCTACCATTGTAACCTCAGCAGGTGAACATTTACTTATGTATTCCCTGAAGCTGGATGTCCCTGTATTCCCAAGGGACATTCGTAGTTTGATTTATAAAAATACTATGTTATTGTAGCCATGCAGGTAGCAGTGCTGCTAGTGTGCACAGTTCTCATCCTCCCTTGCAAGAAACACACAGGTTAACAGCTGCAGTCATTTGTCAGAAAATGTTGAGCAGGACTGTGGACTAAAATCATCAGAAGATTCATAGCACAGGCGAATCCCAGTGAACAAGCCAAAGGAGGGGCAGGTTAAAATTACAGAAAGCACCAAAGGAAGGAAGGAAGGAATTTCCATTTCACGCTGAATAATCTTTATATCAGGAACTCGTAGTACTTTTTCATACTGAAGATCTTATAACCATGGAAACTGTCATCCTAGTTTAGTGTAGGCTTCTATTTGTTCAATGCTATTAGTACTAACTTCTTGTAGAATATGTTGAGCATCTTGTGGCACAGGTATATGATGGATCTCTCTCTACAGCCTGTCTTAGCTGAAGAATTCTTGAAGTGCGTGTAGAATATTACCAGTAAATGGAAGGTTGGAAGTCACCCAGCTTGCCTATCTCTAGTTACACTTCAATAAATCTGAGTGGGAACCAGCTTGCACATTTCATTGACAAACTCTTCTGTTTGGTTGATTTCTGAAAGAGAACATAAGGTGTGCTGGAATGCCCCCTGGGAAAAAACTCACACAATATTAAGGCAATTGATTTTTTAAAAAATAAGGCACTGTATTCCAGTTATGAACATCTTAAATATTTCCAGTTTTAATATTTTAAAAGGGTTGAATTTTCTTAGTTTAAATAGTAAATTTAATGGAAAATAGGGATAATTCCATTAAAGTGCCAGAGAAGCTTATTTTTTGATATTACTAAAAAAAGCTATTTGTCACTTTTGGATTACCCAACCTATATTTTTTTAAAACAAACTTAATTTTCATCCAAATCAGTACATTTTTCCAGCCTTTTGATTTTCCTTGATTTAAGCAGCAGTTCTCCTTAAACCATATTATTCTTGCAGAAGGCAAATGGGAATGCATGTATACATAAATCCTGCACAAAGAGAGGGAAATTTATCTCTAAGTGCCCTTCAGACTTCCAGTGTAATCACCACATTCTGGACGGACACACTTATTCTAGAGGAACTGACATCATCTAAACTTGAAATAAATTTAAAATAATTATGGTACTTAATCACTTAAGAAGCATACCTTATTTATCAGCACCATTTAGAACTTGATAAGATTACGGAAATTGAATGGTGACCTCACTCCCTCTCTTATGATCAATGTAAAAAAAGGAAATTCTGCAAGAGAAAGCACAGATGACTTGTCGAGTGACAGAGAGCCTTTATTGGCCACTACCCCCCCTAACAGTTGTCTATATGATGGCATCACAAGGGAAAATGAAAGCTTTGTAAAGCCAAATTGTCAGTGATTTTGTAACCTGGAGCCGATTCATACTTGCTTTTGATGGAGGATAATCAGTCCTGAGTGTGTAAATGTACCTCAATTTATTTTAATGTTAAAGGACAGTAATACGTATGTATGCTCAGTGTAAGGAGTATGTTTCAGGATTAGGAACATCGGTTTTGCAGCAGTTTCAGAGCACTTTTTAATAATTTGGAAGAATATTTCGAATGCTAACTATATCTGGCACCACTACACTGCCAGGTCTCTTATTTCAAGTATTTCATGGTTGCCAAACACATGTGCAAGCTAAGGATGCCAGCAGTAAATTTAAGGTTAATTTCTTCTTTTTTTCACATTCATGTTGTTTTTCCCCTCCACCTAATCCCCAAGATCCAAACATTATCATCTTTAATTTTGGTTTTTTGTATATGTTTACTTTGAGTTGGAATAGGTATTACTTTCTTTTAAAAGCTCGGCCTATTTTCACTAATGTAATAAAGTCCAGTCTTTTTGCATATGGAATGTACAATTTACAAGTGCTAGACCAGTGGTTTGGGTAAATGTCATGAGAATTTAATGTTGTTTTGAAAATATGTAATGTAAGCACTGTTTATATTGTGCTTAAGGTGCTCTGAAAAGTAAGCCCGTCATCATATTTGAACCAAAAGGGAGAAAACGGAGTGCTAACAAAGCATTTGCAGAAAATTTTTTATCTGAAGCAATTTGCTTAGCAAAAAAAGTAGTAGCAAAATACTCACAGAGGGCCAAGCCCAGGGTTCTTTTCCTTGTCTTAACTGGGGTGACTAACATAGGGGCCAAGGGTGCCTTAAGCTTTCCTAAATGTGTGCCATGAAAAGAAGTTTGCTCTGAAAACAGAGCACCAAATATTGGCCGCACCAGTTTCAGTGCAAGTTGCACCAAGATCTAAGCCTGTAAGAACACTCCAATTTGGGCTCTGAAGAAAGAGTTGTAGTGGGAAAAAAATTAAGGAAATTTAAACAACAGTAAGCTCAGTATCCTGGCCTGGAAGTAATATTTAATGAAGAGGTGAAATATGAAGATTTTGAGGTATAGAAGAGAAAATTATGCCATTTAAATACTAAAACCTCAGGGATATACTAGCTATTAAATGAAGATGAACAGCTCTACATCTGAACTGGACTTGAAACAAACTAGGGTTTATAAGACTGTTTAAAACCTCATGTTTAACTGCTGATCCACAGCTTACCCCACAACACAGATGCCTAATGAGCAGATATCTGTGCTGGACAACTATAGAACCGAACATATTTAAATCATTTGCTAAGAAAAATAAAATTTTACGACAGAGGTGCAGAGACAGCTGAAGGGCCAAATTCTGTTCTTAGTTACACATACATAATACCTTTGATTTCAAATTCGTGTACTTCCATGTAAACAGAGAGCAGATGCAGGGAGAAAAACAGATTTGGTCAGAATTTTATCAGTTTACCTCAGCGGACAGTTGGATTTCTATAATCTGTTTTTGTCTTTCATTGAGTGAGATCCACCTGCAAATTCAACTTACTATGAATCAAACTTCAATGCTATTAGCTAATTTTACTTACATTAAATACTATCTTTAATGCTGAGAAATTGTGAATAAAACGGAGAGAGATTAAAATGTCTCTAAAATACAGTGGGTTAATTGCTGGTGTAATATGTGGTAGCAGAAATAAAATTATTTCTCTGGATGTGCACAATGTATAACATATTGTTAAAAACTATGAATCAAGCAAGCAACATGTTGACCCTTTATTAAGAGATTCTGGGTTACATTTTCGGTCTCAAATGACAACAATAGAATATTTTGATACCTATTTAGAGAAAACAAAGTGAGGACTTTACCCTGATATATCTTCATCGAGATAAGTGTTTTGGGCAAGTGCTTTCCATTATCTTTCACAAAATTTATAGTGAGGTAAAAAGTATTCTCATCTCTGACAGCACTGGAAGCTCAATAACTTTGTAGGTGCTGCATTGTGCAGGTTATAGCTCAAGAATGGGATAAATTATACTTTCCATGTATAAGAAAGGAGACCTCCTGTGGATGATACAAAGACTCATCCATATGCATTGATCCTTAAATGAGTAGCAATCCATTTAGACTAAGAACTTCATGTATTAGAGCAAAAGATTTGATCACTACAGTATCAAGCCCTTGTTTTCCGCTACAGAATTCTGTAGCCATAGTGTTTATGAATGTTCATATCAAAATTAATTTTGCAAGGAATTATTTCCCCTCCTTTTGCGTAGGGGAAGTTTAGTTTATCCTTGGAAGCATCAAGTTTTAAGTTTACTCAACAATGCTGATATATTTTAAAACCTAGACTATTACTTCTTAATGTAAATCAAACATAACATTTCTGCACTTCATGCCTGCAATTCATGTTATGTTGTGTATTCTTAACAACTAGGGAATACCTTCAGAGAGCACAAGGTTGCTGTGGAAGGGAGGGTTTTCTATTCTTAGTTTTAAATGATTTTGGCATGAGCCAGATGTTTTAAAAGTTATATATCAGAGAGATAACACATGAAAGGATTCACCTTCAATAAATTTATATCATGCCTGACTGTTCATTACCGTCTCCTATCTTAGTATAATGACCAGGCTAACAGTCCTTCAGTGAGGAGCAAAATTGTCCATGTATTAGAAAAAGATGCTGGAAATTTAAAGCTCTGAGCTTAATTTTCTGTGAATTAGCATTCCTGTGGCAGGTTGGAAAATAATTAAGGAGGGAAAAAACCCCTAAGTGTGTATCTAAACTTATGACCCAAATCCAGGTCAGACATACGTTTTTGGTATGCAGATCTGGCATGCCATATTGAGTTTCATTCTTTTTCAAACTTTGCTGAACACACCACATGCTCCAACGTGACCTGGATTAGAAAGGTTTTTATATAGAATATTGTTCTTCTGTTTGCCTATCTCAATACAGGATGATGCCCACCAGACCTTCGAATTTGATGATTTCCCCTTTCATACATTCCTGAGTAATATCACTTGTTATTTATCACAACAGGAAAGAGCATGTTGAGCTGCAGAAGCCTCGGATCTGACCTACTATGGTTGTTCTCGTATTCTAGTGCAGCATTCATCAATATTGCCATGAACTATTTTTAAAGATAGAATGACAGCACTTAACTGGCTTGTAGACATACTTCAACTTGCAGATTGAATTAATTTACCTGTCTATTATCCCCAGACAGCAAAGTTAAGTCCCTTAAAGACACCATTTTTTCAGACTCTGTTCCATGAGAATTCTTACCACAAGGTAAATACCCCGGTAACAGAGAATAAACATGCAAAAGTATTAGTGAGTTGCCAGTAAAAGAGAGAAACAATTATGCAGTGGGTTATGATTCAGATCCACTGACTCCACTGTAACAATGTCTCCTTTATCATTTCAACATAGATCGTGATCCCATGCCAAGACAAATTGCCAAAAACTATCAGAAAAATATCCAAGCGGAGGTTTGGAGCAACAACATTAAAGCATATTCAGAGGATGTGTAATGCGCACTCACGCTCATTTGTTGTGTTGTATGGGACTTAGAGACCTTTTTTAAGACATTTCAGGTCCTCCTGACTGCGCTGAGCCTATTTGCCATGGTTTAGTATCTTGTAATTCTGACCAGTTATGTTTGTTTTGGGAGAGAAAAGCATTTACTCCAATGTCCGGGTGATATAAGCAGTACTGTTTCTTCCTGTAATAAACAAGATCCTGAGAATGAATTTGACATTTTTGGTCATTGTGACAACCTCAGAGCAGCAATGTACTCAGAAGACACAGCCTCTCAATAGTGTAGGACTTTGGCAGTGAATAGCCTCAGACAAAATGCAAGTGCAATCATGTGAAAAATGAAAAGCTCTTTCAGCAGGGTACGTGTCTTCCGAAGAAATTACTTATTTCTGCATCCTCTTCAGCTCCTAAGCAGTTTCTTGCAGAACTCACTGTATCCCCATCATTAAGAAGACATGCATGCTATTTACTGTAATTAGTCATGAGGTTTCCTTCTTATCTGCCTTCTCCACTGAATGTAATTAGCCAGTAACAATTTCTGAATAATAACTGCTTACTAATATAATAAGAAATACCAGGGATGGAATTTTCAAAGGAGAGTAAGGAAGTCAACTCCCATTGCGGGTTGTGTTTTTAAAGGGAAGAGTTCACACGCAATTGCTTTTACGGAGTAATACTCATTAATTAGCAGTAAACTGCCTAGCAGATTCTGCAATTTATGGAACTGGCTTGTAGCTGAAGCACAATTTTCATCAGAGTAATAGAATATTGATCTTAGGGGAGAAAATTACTTCCTTTTTTCTTTTTTCATTACCAAAGAGTCAGATGATTGGAGAAAAAAAATTGATTTCTAATTGTAATTGTAGTTTGTGTTCTGCTCTACTTAAAACCTAAGTTGAACAAGGGGATAGTTAGACCCTCCCTAGGAGTCTTTTAATTCCTTTCATAGGCCTTTAAAAATGGAGTTTCAAAATGTTAAACACTGATGCAAAGACTGAGTCCTTGGTTTCTACAGACCCAGTAGGATCAAGCATCAAAGCTCATTCACATCCTCCTAGATCACCAAATACATCAAGGCTATGAGTCCTTAAATTAAGGCATATGGCATTATTTTAGACATCCTGGCTGTCTGATTCATCAAGGCAGGGTTTACAGTATGACAAAGGACAAACTGGGAGAACTCCAGCCTTCAGGAAAAAAATGGGATATGCTGAATAGTCTAATATGGCATCAGACACTTATGATTAAGACCAGTAATCTCTTCTGAAAGAAAAATAACAAGAGAAAATAGCTTCTCCTTTCAATGAAAGTGAGAAGGTAGACTTTGCTTAGGACAGAATGATGAAACCTCAAGTCAGAAAATAAAAATAGTTTGCTGGCCTGTGCTACTTATGGTTTAATCACTTTAGTGTATTTTCTGAAGGTGTCTGAACATGCTGTCTTACCAAGAATTTCAAAGTTTCTGTGAAAATTTCCTGGGAATCATCAAATTATTAAAAAAAATCTCAAATTCCTCTTATGTAGCTCTTATGTTTAATATAAAATGGCTTACAAGGGCTAGGACACCTTTGAGGTAATGGCTTCCTGATTTCAGCTAGAGTAAAATCTCTACCACTTTGAATTATAGTCTGCTTCATGTAGGCTTCAGATGGCATATAAAAAATGGAAAATATCCATACCTCAGCAATGTCACCTCCTTCTCCCTCAGCCATGTCATTTCATCTGGTAGGAATATATTTTCATGCCTTTTCGATCATTGATACTTCCAAAGATGGGTTTTTTTCTGTATTTCCATAAAGCTATTTATTACACAAATTTATCAGCAAGCTATTTCATTTCATTTAAAAGACAAAATTAAAATATTTCTAATAAGGCGAGCACCTTAATTACTCCATATATCTGCAGCCAACTGCAGTTCATAAAGAAATAACTGCCTACAACTGTGGTTAAAGAAGTGTGGAAAACATGTTCCTTGCTTCCCACTTCTTGAGAATTCACTTCAGAAAAACCTTCAATGTTGGGAGCTGCACCCTACAGCTAAGATTGTTAAATCAATCAAATCAAGTATCTAATTACATATCCCTTTCAACTAAAGCATCTAAAGTAGGAAAAAGTTGGTTTTTTTTTCAATCCAAGCAGTAATCAAATGTGTTGTATAGGTAGGAGCTGGTAGTTTGTAGGAACATGTATCCAAAAGTCTTACCTCCATCCAAAGGGACAAGCTTTTGCAAGGGACATCTGCTATGAATTTCTTTGCCTAAATTGTGAACTGCTAACTGAAACTGTTGATTCTTTTCTTCTGCCAACAGCATAGTTCTTGAACCTAGATAATTGCTGTATTGTATGAGCTACAGTCATGCTTTCACACCTGCACACCTTTGTATGAGCAATACTTTTGGGATATGACTTAAAAATACACCCATGACAACAGAACCTCTGTGTTTGTTTACTGGCTGGTTGCTCTTTCAGTCACTTGAAGTTTCCCAACAAGCCTGGCCTGAAAAGGAGTTTATTCATGAGGGAAGAGTGGAAAAAAGGTAATGATGAATAATTATATTGTTTAGAATCTGATGTTCCAAAACTCATAAAGTCTTTAGAACAAGAAGTAACAAATATTTCAGTTTTCAGTGTCTTTACAACATCATTGAAATATATAAAAAAAAAAAAATTGCTTTCAGTAAATTGGCAATGGCACCCAGTGAAACTTATATAACTGTCTGGGTTCAGAAGAATACTTGTTTGAATGCCAGTGCTTTCCCAGATTGTGTCAGACACTCCTTTCATGGCTGTAAAAAAAAAAAAATACTCAGAGCCTTTCCCATCAACTGAAAATAAGCTGATATTCTTAATCTTTTCATTAATGCTAGATAACAGGGAGCTACAGAGAAGAGTAGCTGAACTTCTTCATGCTATCTGTTGAAAGAGTCTGCTGTTCCAGTTCGAGAGCTTAACAAGATCACAAAGTAGAATCTGAAACAAGGAGGAGCCCAGCATGTCAAGAGTCATCTGTGGTACAATTAATTTCATGCAATCTTTTCAACAGCTATGCTGCTAAAGACAGGCCAGCCATGTTGCATTTTAAAAGGGCTATTTTTGTAGAGCAATGTTGCCCAAAGCATTTCCTGTTCTTATCGCTCCTACAGCAACATGTCTGGAACTTATTACCAGTAGCTTCTACTTTCAATAGTCAGTCTTTTGCAAAAGATGTTCATTCATGTTTTCTCCCCTTCCCCACCAATTTGCCTTGCAAATTTTCCAATAAAATATGACTGTTGTACTGATTCACTTAAGAAAACACAGACCTATTCACATCTCAAGAAAAATTGTTGAACAAGTCAAATTCTTAGACCCCACCACTCCCCAAAAATCTTCTGTACCTTGCAGCTAAAAATTCAAAATCTTGAAGAAATTCATTTGCCTTTTATTATTCAATGTTTGTCAAGTAAGTAATTAAGTGGTCATGTTGAGAAGTCAGACTATGCATGTTTTTTGTTTCTCTTTTATTGAAAATATATACTAAGAACATTTGGTAACAATTTCGTGTGTGTTTGTTCTGTGATGATGGCCCTTACATGCTGGTTGTTATGAGCTCATGGAATTATCTTGCTTAAAAATAGTATCAAAAGAATAAAACAATACAAGTGTAACACATTTTGGAAACTTCAAGGATAAAACTAAATTTATAGAAAATGTCTTGAATATGTGAATGAGGGTAAACTAATGAAAGGGACTCTAGGATGTGGTAGGTGAAGGGAGTTTATAAACCAGGATGTCTCTTTCAGGACCAAATTCTTAGAGTCCTATTGATGGGACAGGATAAACTGAAGTTCTAAAGAGGTTATGGGAAACCTCAAGTAAAATGGGAAAAAAAAATATGTTTATCACTGAAGTTGAAGTTCAGCAAGTAATGTGACCACATGCCTGTCTTTAAGCACGAAGTTAGTCATATACAGAGAAATCCTGCCTTCACTGAAGTTACATTTGACACTTCTCAGAAATTCACCAAGGCTCAGATCTCTTCTCCGGTCCATTAACTTCAGAAACCTTCATAAACTGCACCTATATCTACACCAGCAGATTTTGCCAGCTAGAGTTTTCAAGGACAAATTTCACAGAGGAACTTTCCGAGGTGGTGGGAATTCCATGCCCGCCTCCCCGTTTCTCTAGCGAGATAGATGTTAGACACGAGGAAGTGGTATTCACACTGATTCTGAGGCATAGAGTTTTCATGCCAAAATCAATGGTGAAGGGCAGTTTTCTTAGTTACTTGATCAAAACTAACAGCCATGGGAGAGTCTGTATTCCTCCCTTGGCTTTACAGATTTCTGGTTCATACAGCGACTGGCAGCTCCACCTCCACTGACTGGCCACTGGCCACAGCACACCTACTCCATGCCAGCCCATAGGGGACTAAGACCCTATGCCAAACCATTTCATCAAGGTAAAACAGGAGCAAGCAAATCACTTTTTTTTTTTTTTTTTGGCAGTGGAGATTTCTGGTGGTTTAATGAGAATAAACTGATTTCAGTGCAAAGGCTGCTAGGGACCAGCAGCAGCATCTTGATCAAGAATGAGAAGTAGGGTGGCACCATAGCAACCATCATTAGCTTGGTCATGTAATTCAAGCCCTGAGTTAATGACTTAGATGCTAAAAAAATGGAAACAGCTTTGGATTCAAGTGTGATATGCGTAAACTTGGTCTAAGCTTTTGTATATATTGTTGGGGAAAAAAATACAGAAAACACAACACAGCGTAAAAATTATGACTTGCAAGACCTCAGTGTCATAATGATTTACACACAGGCTTATGTGTCTCTTTATATGCTAAGCGACACTCCTAGGAATATATCGCTTGATAAGAGAAATAGTACTATCAAAGCCAGACATGCCACATAAGAACATGTGAGTTACCAGAATATATTTCTAAGTGATGATCATAGAGTGGGTAAAAATAGTACATTATCTAATTTTGAGGATTTAAAATTTTCAGTGAAAGACTTTTTCAGTGTTGCCAATAATTAAAAACAAAGGAAAACCGCATGAATGAATGAAAGTCCTGCAGGCATGAAGTGTACAGTGTTCAGAAATGAGCAGTCTCCTGTGTACCAGTTACTGCAGGGTTAAGAGCACAATAATTACTTCCTAAAATAATTTAGCTAAATACATGTTTTTTTCAATAATGGGCAGGCTGTTACTGGAAGTAGACATAAATGTACCACTATTTGTACGCATTATAAAAGCTGGAGAAGTGTTATATACAGGAATTCCCCAAGACTGGCTCTGCAATCTGAACCTCTGAGTCAGATTCTGACTTCTTTTGTATTCATTCAGCACTTGTATAGATCCAGTCAACTTAACTGAAAGACATGATTTTTACTTTCATGATTGCAGAGAGGCTTTATTCTGTTTTCAAGGTCAGAGTACTGTAAACCAGAAGGCTGATGTGCAGTCCAGTAGCTGCTTTTGACAGCTACTTCATCTTCACAGTGACAATCTGATAGCCACACCTTCAGCACACATGGACAGGAGCTTGAAAGAAACGGAAGACAGGAAGTTATGACATCAAAGTTAAGAGGCTGTTTTCACAAGTCTCCCTATAATATCAGAGGGTAGGGCCTAAGGGCAGAGCCCTCTCTTTTCTCTCCTCATACATCATAGCCTAACACTCACTGTGCCAGCCAAAAGTAAATGAACCTCCCTACTTCATGCCAGTTCAGTCGCAACTCAGGCCAGCTCCTCAATCTACTTTAGCGTGTGACCATACACATTTTGATGTGACACAAGGCGGGGAGAGGTGCAGAGGAGTAGGAGGACAAGATTGCCTTTTCCAGGGGCATTTTATTATACATCCAAGTTTTAATCACGCTGATTTTCCTGTGTGAACAAGTCTCAGCCCTGAATTGCCTCTCCTGGTTATTGTTATTGACCCACCCAGTCACACAAGTGAGAAAAGGATTAGGTGTACCTAATCTGTGTCCACTCAAAGCAGTGGAAAAATCCATAATAAGTTTTATTGTTAGAGAATTATGAATATTTATATTGCTATAGACTAATGTAGTTAGTCTGTGACACAAAAGTCCTATTTTTCATGCCAACACATTAGCTTATGCCACACTTGAAGCACCCAAGTTAGGTTACGTCAAAAAACTGGGGGTTTGTGCTATTTTTACCTCAAGTGAGAGGTTGCCAAATATCTTACAAGAAAAATTATTTCTTAGCAAAAGGAGTTTGAAAAGTTTTCCTATAAGCTTGACATTCCTTCAGAGGTTATTCCAAAACAAATTCTTAGCACTGAGACCACTGAAAGATTGAAAAGAGAAAAGCTAACAAACTGAACTTAGACACTTCAAAGTAATCTAGATTTAAATTGCTATAGCCTGAAACAACTCCACTGCTCTCAGTGTGACAGGAATTATGTCCTGCATATTCAAACATGTTACAGGACATACACATTATGAGAGAGTATTTAAACCCTGCTTTGTACTCCTAAGGATGCATGACCTAAAATGTATGCTTTAACTTCTGCCCAAACCACTGCTTTTTTATGCCATTTGTAGTCCATACCACTAATGAACTAAGAATACATGAAAGTCTTCCAGGTTTTGAACCTCAAAAAACTTTGCCATGAATGAGGCAGAAGTTATGGATTTGTAACAGAAGCCCAAACAGGGAAAATTTAGGCCTGCCTTCTCTACACAATTTTTGATGACTGTTAGGTCAAAAACTTGGTTTTAGTCACCTTCTTATTTCTCCTTACTCATCACTTTCTCTGGGTTATTAATACATAGCCATGAACTCATGGACTGGGCTTATCACATCACTGATTTTTTGAATGGCAGTCTGTTTTGAAAACTTTGAAAGAAAACCCTTCTGATATCAAATTTAGGCATACATTGACCTTTTGCTGCATTTCAGTTTGCAACAATGTGAGAATTACTGTGAGGATATGCTACATAGAATATAGACATTTCTTCTACTAGTTCGTACTGAGTATGTTTCTCCTATGAGCCATTCAATTAGCTCATTTAAAGGCAAGCCTACAAGACTATGTGAGGTGACTAATATAAAAGGTAAACTTGCATTTAAGTAAAACAACCTACTAAGGAAGTACAGAGGAAAAAATTGTACTGGCAGAAGTATTTGGAAGCTGATTTTCCCATTTATGTTTGTGAGCAGTGTTGGAAATGAGGTTCAAACTAGCAAGACAAGTACAAAATGCTGAAAAGCATTAGCTTATACAGCAATTCTTACTGGGCTTTGCCCTTCAGTCGTGCCTCTGAGAAAACAAATTGAATTTCCTGATTTCAAATGGCAAACTCTGCTATTACATACTTTGTGATTTCAAAGAGCATCTGTCATCACACAAAGACAAATACATGTCTTAGAGAAACATCTGGTGCTTTTTTAAACAAGCCTCAGGCCAGGTCTGCGCAATGAATGAAATATGTACTATAGATAGAGTGTTATTTAGTGTTGCTTTTCATTTAATCAACTGCGTGTGGAATGTTTGTATTGTGTTAACTATATCTAAAATATTGGCTCTCCTACCACTTTAGGCAACTGTTAAAAACTAAATACAAAATTATGCTTTCAGTATAATAACAAAGAGCAGTAAATCTGCTCCACTTGATTTCGTAGTTCCTTGCAGAATATCTGTGGGGAAACCAGTAGATGTTCACACACCTCTAAGAAGGCGTGTGCTTTGCAAAAACCAGCAATAAGCTCTGTTCTTTTGGCTGAATTTGCAACAGAGAAATGAATATTCATCCAAACCCACCCCTCAACTGAGCTTATATTAAAAATCTGTAGTGTAACTCAGAAAAGAATACAGGACAACTAATCAGCATACAGGTATCCTTGAAGCTCCATTTCTCAGATTTTGATTGCTTTCTTGGGCATTTCTTGCTGTGATGGCATTAAATCAAGTAGCAAGTTCCTCACTTTCTGATGAAGTGTCACAAGCTCATTTGTAACATTGCTCTTACACTGAAATTCAGAGCAGTGATGGCTGTATAGAGCTCCTTGATTTTTCTCTGTGGTTAGATTTTGTCATGTCTCTTGTCTGACCATGTATTTCACAGTAAATGTGTAAGTGGAGGGAATGGATGGGGGCAGTGCTATATGTATACGAAAGTTTCTGGGAAATTGATCTATGGCATACTGGAAGTTAATATAAAAGCCAAAAAGAGAGCACAAGGATGGAAAGGAAGTGAATTACCTACTGCAGATCATGTAGAATGATTATAATTATTCATACCTGGGACAACACTTCTCGCTTTTCTTGAAATGAAAGGACTATGCTCTGGTTTTGATTCACTGGGGGTGTCCTATTCGATATTGGTCCAAACATTTTTAAAGTCTAGTTTCTAAATGTGATGCACATCTTCTTGCTCTGTGTCTCCTTGGATTCACACTACCCTGGAATGGCACACATTCAATGAGCAGATTTGATCATCTTTTTATCTTGTCCCTTTTACACTGTAGGGAAAAGGACAGCATTTCATCTTCATCCTCTACATTTACATCCTGCTTTTAGGTGAATGGCTCAGCAGTCAAAAATGCAACTAGTACACTAATGTAAATATACTGGATACATTTAGAGGACAGGGAACCAAAATAGCAACTATGCATAAATAGATAAGTCATAAAGTACTAAAAAACCACTGAGTGGCAGAATCAAGCTTAGTGTATGTCTACATTCAAAACAAAACAAAACAAAAAGGACAAACAAGACCTCAGAATGCATAAACAAATAATTGAAAGTCAGCTACAAAGATCTATTGCTAGGCAATGTAATGTCCTTTCCATTGGAGTGTCTTTTGCAATACCGTCTGCAAATTAAATCTTCTAAACTAACTCTTGTTCTCATTAAGAATGAGTGTCAACTAAAAAAGTAATTTTGGAATGCATGAGAACTATCGTGCTTAAAGGTATAAAATAATCCCAGATTAACAGGAGTCAGTAGGAAATTTACATGAATGGGAAATTATTCCATACCAGCTCCTGTACAATTTTATCCATATTCTTCTGAAACAAGTAAAATGCGTCTCTGTTGGGCTGAAGATTGGACGTAGAGAATAGTGATATGATTTGAGCAGTTTAGGAGGTTTTTTTATCCTCTATAGGCAGGAAAAAAATGCAGTAGACATCATATATTTCTTTTAAGCTGAATTCTTTGTGTTAGTGTAGCATTTTAGAAAGAAAAATATTCCTTTAAAAGGATGATGGCAGCCTGGCCAGCAGTACTGTATAGCACACACATTCAACAGGCAGCTCAAATTACAAAGAGTTTTTCCATTGTCTAAGCCAATAATCACAAAGTGTTTGTACTGGTGCCAAGTTTTGCACTGACAGATTTGGGTGAGCATTAGTGGCAGTGAACTGCAATATTTTTTAAAGTAAATTTGGCACAAGGTGCTAAAAAGGTTTGCCATCACTGATGCAAGCTATTCCATTTCAAATCTAATGACCATTAGATGTGTTCTAACATGCTCTCTAAAACTATGTAAATATTTGAAAATCATAGAATCATAGTATCATTTAGTCTGGAAAGGACCTTTAAGATCATCAAGTCCAACCATTAATCTAGCACTGCCAGGTCCGCCACTAAATCAGGTCCCTAAGTGCCACATCTACATGTGTTCAAATATCTCTAGGGATGGCGACTCAACGACTTCCCTGGGCAGTCTGTTCCAATCCCTGATCACCCTTCTTGTGAAGAAATTTTTCCTGACATCCACTCTAAACCACCCCTGGCACAACTTGAGGCCATTTGCTCTTGTCCTGTCACTTGTTACCCAGAAGAAGAGACTGATTCCCACCTTACTACAACCACCTTTCACGCACTTGTAGAAAGAGATATGGTCTCCCTTGAACCTCAGCTGCTCCTAAAAAGACTTGTGCTCCAGGCCTTTCACCAACTTTGTTGCCCTTCTCTGGCCATGCTGCAGCACCTCAAAGAATCATAGAATCATAGAAGGGTTTGGGTTGGAAGGGACCTTAAAGATATCTAGCTTCAAGCCTCCTGCCATGGCAGGAACACCTTCCTCTAGAGCAGGTTGCTCAGAGGCCCGTCCAACCTGGGTCAGAACACTTCCAGGGATAGGGCATCCACAACTTCTATGGGCAATCTTTTCCGTCTTTGTAATATCTAGGCTAAGTCTACCTTCCTTCAGCTTAAGGCCGTTTCTCATTGCCCTGTCACTCTGTGCCCTTGTGAAAAGTCTCTCTCCAGCCTTCTGTAAGCCCCCTTTACATACTACAAGGCTGCTATAAGGTCTCTTCAGAGCCTTCCCTTCTCCAGGCTGAACAGCCCTCTCTCAGCCTGTCTTCTTCTTAGGAGAGGTGCCTTTGATCAACTTAGTGGCTTTCCTCAGGCCTCATTTCAATAGGTCCATGTCTTTCTTGTGTTGGGGGCCCCAAACCTGAATACAGAACACTAGGGGGGTCTCATAAGAATGGAGAACAGGGGGAGAATCACCTCCCTTGACCTGCTGGTCACTCCTCTTTTGATGCAGCCCAGGATGCTCACTGAGCTTTCAATTTACAAACACCCACTAGTCCTTCTCCCCAGGACTACTCACAGTTAATTTTCTTCCCAGCCTGTATTTGTGCTTGGGATTGCCCCAACCCAAATGCATGACCTTGACCTTGACCTTGTTGGCCTGTCAAGATCCTTCTGGATGGCATCCTTTCCCTCCAGTTGTGTCAACAACACCACACAGCTTGGTGTTGTTGGCAAATTTGCTGACTCAGTGTCTTTCTTGTAGTGAGGGGCCCAAAACTGAACACAGAACTCAAGGTGAGGCCTCACCAGTGCCAAGTACAGGGGAACTATCTCTGCCATGGTCCTGCTGGCCACATTACTGCTGATACTAGCCAGAATGCCATTGGCCTTCTTGGCCACCCAGGCACACTGCTGGCCCATGTTCAGCCAGCTGTCGACCAAAATCCCCTTTTCTGCCAGGCAGTTTTCCAGCCTGTAGCACTGTATGTGGTTGTGTGACCCAGCTGCAGGACCCTGCATTTTACCTAGTTGAGTCTCACACAACTGGCCTTGGCCCACTGATCCAGCCTGACCAAATTCCTCCTTGGAGCCTTCCTTCCCTCCAGCAGACCAACATTCCTGCCCAACAGATTGAGTGGGCACTCGATCTCCACATCCTGGTCATCGACAAAGATATTAAACAGGACTGGCCCCAGTACTGATCTCTGGGGGACACCACTAGTGACCAACTCCCAGCTGGATGTAACTCTATTCACCACCACTCTGTGGGTCTGGCCATCTGACCAGTTTTTTGCCCAGTGAACTGTGCACCCACCCAAGCCATGAGCGGCCAGTTTCTCCAGGAGAATGCTGTGGGAAATGGTGTCAAAGGCTTTACTAAAGTCCGGGTAGACAAATCCACAGCCTCAATCTCATCCACTAAGTGGGTCACCTTGTAATAGAAGGAGATCAGGCTGCTCAAGCAGGCCCTGCCTTTCATAAACCCATTTTGGATGGACCTGATCCCCTGGTTGTCTGGTACATGCCGTGTGACGGCACTTAAGATGATCTGCTCCATGACCTCCCCTGGCACTGAGGTCAGGTTCACAGGCCTGTAGTGACAACCTGCTCCCGCACCTTGAAAATTTCCTTCTTAAAGCATATCTAGCTTTCCTGTATTCCTCAGCCCTTCAGGACTCTTTCCCAAGGGACTCTTTCAACCAGGGTCCTAAAGATGCCAAAATCTGCCCTCAAGATGACATATTGCAGCAGCCACAGCAGACTGCTTGCCCTAAGCACAGAGCTCCATCTGGTCCTGGCATCAAAGCTAATCCACCAGCCTTCCCCGCTTCTTACTCTTTGTAGAGCCAGCACCAGAAAATCTGAAGTGTTGTCCTACACTTCTTCATTGGGTCCTTCATGAGGCAGACACACAGCCTGAAGATAGGCAGGAGGATTTATCTTTCCAGGAAGGTCTGTTCCTTATCCCTGTAAGCAAGCAGTGTCTTCCTCTCAGCTGATTTACTGTGTGACTGACTCACATCGCTGCTCTTCCGTGCTACTTCACCCACCATCCTCTGGGTAGCAGCAGCCCCAAGTTCCATGATCTTTTCTTTTGTGACCATTATTTTTACCCATGAGTCTTGGTATAAAATAAATCTATGATCAAAAAAATAGTCCTTTTCATGTTAAATCTGCAAACAAAGATTAGTCCTCCCTACTCAAGTTTGGACTCCGGTTCAACTATAGTTCAGACAAATTCAATTATATAAATGAAATAACAAAATTACTTAATTTCCTTGATGTTGTCCCCATAACATAAAGTTATAAAACTGAAAAAAAAAAGGATAAATAGGCTGAATTATTGGCCAGAATAATAAATGGCTACATCATATGAATGTAAACAAAGGTGATAGGGGAGGATATAAAATACACAGAACAACAATTATTTTGCTTTTAACTAATGTAAAGGTAAAAAATAACTCCAGTCTTATTGTATAGTAAATGTATTAAATATCTCAAAAATGTGCAGTCCAAGGCATAAAAAAAGCATATTTATATATATGCATGCAGTTCTTTGAGCACAGAATATTGTCAGATTTCTCTATTATTTCTGGAGATATCAGGTTACAGTGGGGGACAGAGCAGGGGTAGGCAGGGCAAACTCTCATGTAATGAGGGAGGTTGCATTAGTCTGAAAAAAGCTTTCCATTTGATGGAGTGAATTCATACTGATTTAAAACCGATTTAAAACCGATTAAAAAAAGGTTTCTTTCAAACAGCTTCCCTTTGTGGTATGTTTCCATGTATCAGCAATGAATTATAGCTAGTGCACTCTGATGTCCATGAAGCCCCTGATTGTAGGGACTAGCAGCATCTCTTGGGTGGCTCAGTCTAGGAGGTTTGTGTCAGGGGCACTGTGTCATGTGTCAGGGGATGAAGCCAGAGGCTTGGAGCAGGGCTCTAAGACAGCATCATCACCCCTTTTACCCACTGGAGTGTTCGGACTTGCCATGCTGCTTGTTTGTAAACATCCTGGAGCAATTTATTAATGCCGATTTGTTAATTACTTTATTTGCTCTGTTTTACCCTTGGCAGGTTACAATATTTTGTTTTCTGTAGAAGGAAGATGACAAAAAAATGGGAAAGTAGGAAATCAGGGAAATTAGAGCCTTTGTAAAGCCAAACAAGTTGGAAAAGGAGTTTTATGTGGTAAAAGCCAGTAAGTCAATGAGGTGATCTTCAGAGGCAGAGAGATGCAGTGCCAGGGCAGCTGGAGAATAAGAAAACTTGCAGTGTGATTTTGGGCGAAGAAGGAAGATGTGGGGAGATTACAGGAATCGAACTAAGACATGAATATTTTCTTATACTAAGGTTAGGGATTTTTTTTTTAAATCCCTTTCATTTCCTTATTCTTTATTACTGGCAGAGTGTCAGCTTGCACAGTTTTATGCAGTTCATTGACTAATACGTGGTAGACACGCTGAAAGGTATTTCTTTTGTCTTTTCAATCAGAAATTGACCTCATGACAGTATTTCCCATAAAGCCTATCAATAAAAAAGAGAAATTATGGACATGTCGCAACAAAACATAATGGGTACTGCAAAAATTACTAATGAAAGAAAATAAAAAATATGCTGATAGTCACTTTACACGTGACTCCCTGTGAAACTGAAGGCAGCCCCAATGCTGATGGAGCCCTGTAATCTAGGAACATCAGGTCCCAGGCTCCATGTTGTTAGTCAGGTTCACTGTGCTCCTGAGGATCTGCTGTCCTCCTAGAAGCTTGGTTTCCAATCAGAGTGCATGATTTTGCTTACATTTCTCTTTTTTTATCCATTCCACATAAACTTCCTTTGATCTCAAATGGTCCAGCAGCTAAATGTGTTTCTTCTGCTATATAGAATCACAGAATCAGCCAGGTTAGAAAGGACCTCCGAGATCATCAAGTCCAACCCTTGATCCAACACTGCTGTGGTTACTAGACCATGGCACTAAGTGCCACATCCAGTCTCATCTTAAAAACCTCCAGGGATGGAGAACCCACCACTTCCCTGGACATACAAGCATGTCCCTCTGATTCTCCTTTTAGTCCATCACTTTTTATTCTTCAAAAGATCTAAATCCTTTTTATCCTTTTTGAAAATGTCTCACTTGGTCATTTTATGACTCTTTGATCTAGTAATAAATTTTCAATTCTCCTTTTTTTTTTAATATATATATATGGTTGGAGGAATCATTTATCCCAACTTTAACCAATACTGTTAGCCATTCATGACTAGGGTTCCCTCTTTCTTTAGCAGATATTTTGTAAAGTCCTAATCAACTCAGAGAAGTCTCCTAGCAGATTGAAAAAGTTTACAATTTTATCATTAAAATGATTCACAAAGCAACATCCATGAAATCTCAATAAAGAAAACAGAAATAATTTACAGCATATATACTCTTATTTAGTATCTACTAGTTATTATGAGAATAAGAATTATTAAGTATCAGATATCATGTTTATAGGTAATTTATATAATGGAACTAAAAAGATAATTTGTTAATCTTCGGTTTGGAAACTTGTAAATTCTTCTGTAAAAGATTAAAGCCTGCTTTTTTTTTGATTTAGTTAGATCAGGTAGATCTCATTTTCCATACTTTTTTCTCTTAACACAAGCACGTTACAGATATCAAACCCTGTAAAAAAATCTCAGTTCTTTTTATTTAACTTCAATTTTAGCACAAAGATGTGCCTGAGAAAATTCTGGTTTTTTATTATTCAAAACCTAACTGTGTATTTCATTAATGAACCAAAAAAAAAGTAAATCAAACTCCAAAACACACATACTTTAGAACTGTAAAACATACCAGTTACTTTTTAAGCAGTAGTGTTTATACAGTTCTGACCTACTTGTACTGCTGAAGTTTACCACAGTTATCTTGTCATCTAGTTCAAGAGTAGCAAAGAAAATCCACTTCACGGAATTGTTTTCTTCTCTGTGTTCTACCAATAAAACCTTTTCACCAGGTCAGAATATCCTATTATGATCATCACCTTGCCTCCTCCATAGCCCTGTTGCCATGTTTTAGCTTTCTCCTTCAAAAAGCCCAGAAATACTGGTCAGGCTAGAAGTTTTTGTATTTTAGAAAGATGCAGGTTACAGAGTTTATTCCAAAGATCTATATCATAGATCATAGAATCATAGAATCATAGAATTGTTTGAGCTGGAAGGAGGCCTTGAAGATCATCTAGTTCCAAACCCTCTGGTGTGGGCAGGGACAACTTCAGCTAGACCAGGTTGCTCAGAGCCCCATCCAATCTGACCTTGAACATCTCCAGGAATGGGGCACCCACAACTTCCCTGGGCAACCTGTTCCAGTGCCTCACCACCCTTACAGTGAAGAATTTTTTCCTGATATCTAAACTAAACCAATTCTCTCTCATTTTGAACCCATCCCCTCTTGTCCTGTCACTACGTGCTCTTGTAAATAGTCTTACCCCATCTTTCCTTAAAGTTCTGTTCAGGTACTGGAAGGTCGCAATTAGGTCACCCGAAGACTTCTCTTCCAGGTTTAACAATCCCAATTATCTCAGCTTTTACTCATAGGAGAGGTGCTCCATCCCTCTGATCAGCTGATGGCCCTCCTCTGGACTTGTCCAACATGTCAATGTCCTTCCTGTGTTGGGGACCCCAAAGCTGGACACAGTACTCCAGGTGGGATTTCACCAGAGTAGAGTAGAGGGGATCACATCTCCCACCCTGCTGGTCAAACTGCTCATAATGTAGCCCAGGATACAACTGGCTTTCTGGGCTGCAGGTGCACACTGTCGTGTCATGTCCAGCATGTCATCCATCAGCACCCCAAGTCTTTTGTGACAGGGCTGCTCTCAATCTGATAATCTCCCAGCCCGTTTTCCCAACCCAGATGCAGCACCTTGTACTTGGAGTTGTTAAACCCCATGAGATGCCCATGCACCCACTTCTTGAGCCTGTCTAGGTTCCTCTGGATGATATCCCATCCTTCAGGTGCATCAACAGCACCACTCAACTTGGTGCCATCAACAAATTTGCTGATAATGCACTCCATCCCTCTGTCTATGTCATTAATGAAGCTATTTAATAACACTGTTCCCAGTACAGACCCTAGAGGGACACCACTCATCATTGATGCTCATTGCAACTCTGAACCATTGACCATCACCCTCTGGATGCAACCATCCAACAAATTCCTTATCCACCTCATGTATATAAACAAGTTTGACAAGAAAGAAGAATGCTGATATTAATTTAAAAATGTGAATAAGTTATAGTTACCAGTTTTGCTGTCTTTATGAAGCTAGACTCTGGAGACCCTGCTGATCTAAAGAACCAAAGTCTGTGAACAAAGAAGTCATCAGCTGCTAATTGATAAATACTTTTAATTCACATGGGGGAAGAAATGTAACAAAGCTTCCTACAACTAAATGAAAAAATAAGTTTCTGTAACAGCAAATGAAGTTATGGCGGGACACCAGATAAATAATTCTGTATGAAATCACATGTGTTTAAGGTATTTCAACCGGTGGATTTATAGCAAGATGAAGAAGTTCCAAACCTCATAAAGTATGACACAGAGACAATCTTGGCAATATCAATATGTTAACACTTTTATCAACTGTTTCTGTTACTGCAATGCACATTATCCTGCTTTTCTATCACATACGTAGAAGCAAGAATTATAGGCTCTGTAACAATAAAGTCTGTGTAGTAGCACTTCATTTTTAATGTAGACAACACCATAGGCATAAGGATGACGAGATATTTTGTAGTTGCCATCCATTTGGGTTTTTTGGGTATGTGCATTTGAGTAAAAGGCAGGTGCAGATTGCAATAATGGCTCTGTCAAATGTGTTCACTAAATAAGTTCTCTATATAGAGGTATACACACACATTTCTCTCTCATATATCTTCTTAGTTTACACAAAATTCAACCTATATAACCAGGTATAATTTTGATTAAGAAGAGGTAGATGCCTGAATTTCTATCACTACATCCTTTGCTTGCTTAACCACTTGTCTTTCTAATAAAGATACAGCTCAGCTTAGTGATAAATTGAGGAGGGCATGTTCTTCTTCCTTCACGAGGTCCTCAATACCAGTATACTCCTTTGAAATAAGTATTTGTATTTGCAGTGCTTATGACTGTTACCAAAATGACTGGTCTCCTTAAAAACCATAATTAAGATGTAAAATATTAGTCACAGAGCTGACATATGTCAAATGACCCAGTCCTAAAAGGTTCTGAAACCTGCAAATCAGTACTTAAAATTTCAATTAGAAACCAAACCCAAAGTAGATCTCCCATCCAATTTCATGATCTTTCTTAATTTTGAGTGTCAACTGCTGAATTTTGGCTTATACAGTTAGGAAGAATTAACGGTTTCTGCACTTAGGTGTTTTAAAATGTGGGTGCGTGATTAAGTGGACAAAAATTACTCATTTCTATTGTCTATAACATTACAGATATAAGGATGGGAAATATTTCCTTAGGAAGGCTGTATATACAAATAGAATTAAGTTTTTATAAAGGGTCATAGAAGTTTTAGTCACAGAACTGTGTTGAGGAGAAATCACACACATCCATTATATGTTTCAAAGCTGAAGATTGATACCAGAATCCCATCAAGAAAAGCACTGAAGCTAAAAGCAGGTTTCTTTTAACTTTTGATCAGAATCCAGATTTAAATCTTCCCAGAGTCTGGAATTTATGCTCTCATACTATTTTTTAGCAAGATAATTATATTGGAAGTGTGGTTTTTCTATGGAGTAGTATATCCTGATCAAACAAGAAAGACTGATAGTAAATGGGAATACCAGAATGCTAAAACCAAATTCATAGCAATTACATCTTTATTGACATAATTTGAAGTTTGATACCTTGGAATATTCATGTTTTATTCTAAGTTTAGAACCAATGTCACTACAAACTGAAAAAATAGCATTTTTCACTGTCTTCAGAGAACCCAGTTGAGTATCTAAATGTAATGAGTTAATCAACTTAAGATGTACCTTATGTCAAACTCTTGACTCCAGAGTTAGAGATTTTAGCATTGCCAGACGTGTTGTCCAGCTACTACTACACACTGTATATGCAATTACTGATTCTTTCCAAGTCATGACCCCTTACTTTTGGTCAGAAGTTATGGCAGTCACAGGGATTTTACACAATAAGGCTCTGTCCAAAGGACTGGAAAATACAAAGGAAAAAGACAGATCAATTCCAGGAAAAGTTCATATTCCTTGTGAAAATTAGCATTGAATATTAAAGATAATGTCAATGTGCAGGACTTTAAGAAAAACAATCCAGGATATGCCTCATGTTATATAGCATAGGCTAGACTAATGCCACAGGACAAAACTGATAAGGTCTTACGAAATGTCACTTCACACTGAATTTTATTTACTTTTGTTGACAATTATGCATGTAAAAATAACCTATTTAGGCAATAAGGATTTCTAAAGATGTGTCATATGTTCATGGTTAAATATGCTAAATGTCACATTAGAGCTGACATGGCTATGGCTCAAGGCAAAAGCACTGTCAAGTTGCCTATGATCCAGATGTGGTATATGTTATCAAACCGATAGTTTCTGTTTGGCTGTAGTTTATACTGCATAATATTGCCTATCAAATGTTCTGCAAAAGTGCTGCTTGCCATGAGAGAATTTTTCATCCTCTTTTGGTATTCAGTTGTAGTTAACTCTTATTACAGCTCCTGACAGACATTACAGACATGTTTCAGTTAGTGCTAGCTTCCCTTTCATTGGGAAATATCTGTCTATCTATCTATCTATATGTACATATATTTATATCTTTATGTGAGAAAACTAGAAGTAAATAAACCAGAATAAAATGACACTATGGAAGTGTACTACTCGGAGGAAATCACAGCTCTACATTGTGTAGCCTTACTATAGTAAGCAGACTTGTGAGTGTGTGAGAAAGTTAAGATTCCTCCACTAAAGTCTTGTTAGACCGCTTATGGGATCAGCTGCAAGTGTTCTTTTGATGATATTTTCACCCCCAGGCATTGGTTTTGTCCTTTTATTAGCAGAGAATATCAGTGTCTGTAAGAAATAAGTTTAAAGAAGCTTCAGTGGCAGTTGAGTCAGAAGGCTACCTCTGAAGAAAACCATTTTGAGTGGTGATTTATAATATTTTAATTATCTTTAATATATGGATTTTAACAGAGCTGGATGCACATTGCAGTTGTACTGGGAATCTGTACTTGTTGGCAGATAGCATAGGGATTTTTTGCCAGACAGATTTCTATCATCACTCATAATTTTTTTTTCCATTAAGTAGGATATTTATAAACACTCTTTCAAGCGTGTGTTTGCAGCATAAGTTATCACCAGTAACTCTAGGAGTCATTCCAGTTCATCCTGAAAATAAGTGTTTTTCATGTTTTTATTGTTGCTCTAGATATTAATGACAAAAATAGCAAAAAGCCTTGGTTTGGACTGGAGAGAGCCTTTGAGTAATAGTTAGTGCTACTCCCAGAGAAAACCCAAGAAGTATTTTTAATATTATGTCATAAAATGCTCTTTTGATTTCCAAGGAAAAAAGCTAATGTGATTTTTAACCCAATTCAGAACACTTTTCTAGTAGCAGATCAGTTCTAATTATGGCACTTCAAAGAGAGAACAGAACCAGGTAGGTGTCTGTCTCTTTCTGCTCCAAATAGAGAGGCCTTTTTGGTTATTTGACTGAAGAGCAGAGAGTATACTCTCTTTTCTGTTACTGATGTAACGAACCTGAAGGAGCTTTATGGGGATTTTGCACTCTTTCATTGATGTATTAGGCTGAGCCACAGTTTATTCTCTCTTACCTAGGGCAAAACCAAGACTACTAAGTGATATAACCAGAATTCATTGAGAAACCTTTGATGGAGCCATTTGGCACAAGAAGAGAACTGCTTCCTGTAATCGTGACCCCTCTAACCATAATTTCTTTCACTAAAACAGAAATGGGTCCTGAATATGAATGCTCTACAGCTACAGAATGAAATATTTGACATTAAACACCTTTTCGCCTAAGTAGGAGGTAATTACCCATATTGCACATTGTAATGGAAACTATCTTTTATTTTTTTGGCTTCCCCCGCCTCCACCACATGAGAAGTTTCAAATTCTGGAGCATCTGTCCCAAAATGGAAAAAAAAAGAAATGTTGAAATCCAGTGGTCTTTCACAAAACAGATTTTCCATTCTCAATACATCAAATGTTCTGCAGAGAACTGGAAGTGGTAGCTTAGTTCTGGTTTCTCTCTTCGACTGAAAAAGTGGAAAGGGGATGAACAAGCTCTGTTTAGTCCCCTGGGGAGTATATTTAGAGCTCAGATGTTGCCATGACGGCCTGTGAGGAGAGAAGAAAGAGATGTCTATCAGTCTGAGGTACTCGTAGAGCTGGTGTCACAAGCCTCACAGATTTTAGTGCTAGGTAAGCATTAAGACCTAGTAGAGTGACTCATTTCTCCATATGGATATGAGAGAATGGAGATACTACTTGTGTATTTTTGTGCCATTAGGATCAGAAACAATTTAACAGCATGCAGAAAAAGTGTTTCTATTCATGTCTTGAATACTTTTGATATGAATTATTTCTTGTCAAAGAATAAATGAAGTGCACTGCTCAAGTTAGTATCTGGGTGTTGCTTGCAACTCCATGGCCAAAACCTGCAAATCTCCAGCATACTGCAAATCTACCAGATCTGCAATGAGTAACTCTCTTGTTCCGTACAGTTTAGCCCTCTCAGCAGCTCTGTATCCCTGGAGAACTGTAAAGAAAAGTAGGTGGGAGGAAGCTTCTCCATTTCGGACCCCATCCCACCACTAACATTCCACAAACATACAGGAGACTGACAAAAAAGGCACACTCCCACACATTTTTAGCACATTACCAAGTTTTACAACACAGAGCATGCAAGTCCAAACTTGCTAAACACCTTTTACAATTGCTTGTGAAGAAGTGTCTTATACTGTCTTCACAATCTCCGCACATTTTCAGAGACAGTGGAAGATAGAGGGTCATCCTTACATTATGCTGCTTCTTTGAAATGCAATGTGAGATACAAATCTAATGCTTTGATAAGAAGGCACTGAAATAAGAAAACTAGGTAAATCATATATCTGGAAACTGGTTTTCTGACAAAACAAGCAGGGCTCTAAAGTTAGGCTATTACTACTGACTTCATGTGAATTATATGGTTCTAAACGAGGTTAGGATTTTGGCATTTCTGGGGCTGAAATTCACGAGTGATTTACTTCTGTATAACTTCCCCAACTCTGCAAAAATAGTTCAGCTGACAACATTGTATGATTTTTTGCATTGTGCAAAATTTGCAGGAAAGGTTAGCTGGTTTTGATAAAATAGAAAGTGCCTCCTAGGGGGAAATTAAATTATATTTGACAGCTAAGAAGTATCCACATGACAAAAAAAAAACAACAATCAAAGTGAGTTGTAGGATTCCAGATCTCTTCTGAAAGAATTTTTGTCTGATTCATACCAAACAGAGGTTGAAATCTTAGCTTTTTTCTGAACAGCTACTATAGTCTGTCTCTGCATAGAGTGCTTCAACTTATGCTGCCCCTTCTCTCTTGATCCAAGTATCTGGGCCTGTTCTTATGCCAACAGACAGATTCTTCATCTCCTTTTGATTTCTGAGCATGGTCGAGCTCAGACGAGCTGTGTGGGTTCAGTCCTTGGTGGGTCCTTGTTTCTCGTGACTTGGTGCTCCTTGTCGTTTTTCCTAACACAGATAAAATCAATGTCTTCAAGTGTCTCTGTAAGATTTTCATCAAAAAGTCAGCAGTATTTACTGTGATGACAAGTAAGAAGTCTTAGAAGATAGAGGAGGAGGTAGAGCATAGGTAGAGAATAGAATGGGCAAACTACTAGTTAAAGGCAAGAAAGCAGCAAACGTATAAAATTAAGTTCCATCCTTACAGTGTCTGCCCAGACAGAGCATTGCCAAGACATACATATATATTTCTTATTTGTTGCTAGTGATGAAATCTGAGTTACTGAGCTAAGCACTGCATAAATGGAGTAACAAAGTTCTCATTAAAAAGATCATTCTGTAGCTAGAAATTGTAAATAGAAAAGATTCAAATAAGAAACAAAGAAACCAAATGACAAAGTCGAAGTGATGTGCTCAAAAAAAACCATCAATGTAAGAGCTGAGGGAAACCAAAAGTTTTTCTTCTATTTTTTTACAGAAAGTAACTGTTCAGTTCTGCAGATCTAATCTGAAATATACTGTTATCCGTTGAATTACACCCATGGAAGTTGGCCTTGGAAAGAGACATTTTGATTTTGTTCCTCTGTTAAGATCAGTTCTTGTTCCATTTTCACAGGCTGTGTTGTGTTTAAAACAAAGCTGGCTGAGAGGTCTTCTATAGTGTGCTCTTGCTAGAAAATGCCATTTCTTCTAAATCAACTCTTTTTATGAGAATGAACAAGCTTCAACTTGACACTAGGCTCTTGGTTATACTATTCTTGAAGGCATTTCATGTTTTATTAATAGTAATTCATACAGACTGGGGAGAGAACACTGATTGGAGCAATTGCCTTATGTTCACCTCCCTGATCTGCTGCTGTCAGCGCCGAGGTGAATGCTTTGACTAGCCAGCAATACTGGGAAGGGCTCCCTCCATCTCTGCTGTGGGATAAACTTCCTCTCGCTGTTCTTAAAAATCTTTGAAAAGTCTTGTTGTTATCCCAAAGTTTGTATGCCTCGTGTTCTAGTTATACCCTCTTTCAAATGATAACCAAAATGGAAAGATGCTTTCCATGCCACCTGTGCTCTTCCTTGCTGGCAGAATGCTGTCTATGGCACATTCTGCAATATTTGCTTCTATCCCTCCAAGTTCCCATTTCTTCCAATAGCTGGTTGTGGGGTTGCCACGTTTTTATGCTTTTGAAAACCTCTGAGAGAGATTTCAACTCCAAATCCTGCTCCTTACGTACATTTTGAGATGAGTATTTTACATACAAAGAAGTGATAGTATATAAAACATCCCTAACAATCTCAATCAGTGATTAAATGTGTATTTTCTGTCTTTAGTCACTACCATGTTAATGTGATATTCTGGCTGACCAAGCAATTTGATTTTGTAATCATACCCTGCATAATTTAAGCATAAATACGGATCTGTCTACAAGATAGAAATTCAAAAGATTTCTCCTTAAACCTTAAAAATAAAATTAATACATCCCATTAAGGTTACAGAAGTTGAGTATTTTAATCTGAAATTCTCATAGCACTTTCTTGTTTGTTTTCTTAAATATGCCCAAGATTCTGCACCTGTTGAATGGTTTCTAGTATGAAGTATAAACTAGGAAAAATAATTACAAGTTTTAACAAGAACTGATAGACAGCCATTGGCACTCTATTCATCTCACTGCTAAACAAGGGTCTCAGCTACCTCTAAGTGTAGCTTACATGTACTGTAAAAAACTTAGCTCATGTCAGTTTAATTTCTATTTGTCTTCTAGTCAGTTCTTTCTTTCCATCCAAAGATACAGACAGGGTATTTGAAAAGAACTAGCCTCTTCTAATAGCATCTGTCTGGGTCATAGCAATGCCTTTAGATTTGGCATAGAAGTTTTCACCCATTGATTCTATCTGTAATACTACAAAGATTAGGTGGTGTTTTATGGCTTGCAGCATATACTACAGCCATTCATTTATTTAACTGTATGATTTTTTCATTCTTTTTGAACTAGCTGTAAAAGTAAGAAATTATGAAGCGTTCAGGAATAATCACTTAAAAAACTTGGCACCAAACAGCTCTTGCTTCACTCCAGTATTTTCTCTCCATTCATGCTTTCATGTCCTCCTAATCTTATAGATTCTCAAGAAAATGGTTTTTCTGAAAAATATTTCCTCGCAATGACTATGGGCTCCACAACAGAAGCTTTTTCTGGACTGCCTTGAGGGGGGGGGAAATAAAATAAGCCTATGTAATTTTGCATAATCTACAAAAAATAAACCAAGTAATTTGAAGGTAAGCCAATGTGGGTTTTGGCTCTTTGATTTTATATATATGTAAAGAGGTTTTTATGTTTTTTGCTGTCTGCTAAATATAATCTAAATACACAGAGTTTTTTCTATTTCTTTTTTTATTAGTTCTTTCCATTCTTAAGAGAAATGAAGTGGTATAAACCACAACAAACTGTACAAAACCCAGTAGGAAGGTCAGTTCTTCAGAAATGCCAGTAATTGCAGAGCAGATAGCACAACATGCAACTGATTCTGCAAATTTCAGCAACTCACCCACCTTTGGGTGAGCCCTTCAAAGAGGAATTATCAGTCCTTCAAAGTGTAGACAAGCCTTTTCTTCTCAGATAGTAACAGAAGTTCTTTTCTTCTAATTGATCTTGTACAGACCATGGTGGATTAGACCATGGTCTTGTACAGATCATCATCCATTTCCTTATTCAGGATTTCTTCCTTTTCTAAAAATACGTGATTGCTATTAGGTTGTACACAACAACAGCCAAAAGCAAGTGTTGCTTATAAATCAGAAAACTCAGTCTGTTGTGAATACAAGTAAAAAGAAATGTTGACTCTTTAGTCAGCTTTTGGTATGCAATTAGGAAGTCTACTGCATGAAAGAAAGCCATGATTTCCTTCTCTTCTTCTCCTCCCAACATTTTTTCTAGCCATAAATGATTTCCAGAGGTGGATCAGTTTGCTTTTGAATCAGAGGAAGTCCTTGGTTCTTTTATAACAATATCTGTGGAGACCAGCCAGGCGGGGACTGGAAGCTGAAAAGTTACCACAAGACTCAGCTGGGATAGAGAGCTTCCAGGAAATTTTTTGATTAGATGTGAGGAGTGGAATTTAACTTATCAATTCTGGAAGTAAAAACAAAGCTGAAATTGAATACTAGAGGGATGGAAGACATCAACCCAATAGAGGGTGATGTCCCCACCTTCAGCCTGGAAGACAGGCCAGCAGAGTGAATGCAGAAGCTGTAAAGGTTATTGTATCCTCCATCAGAGGTAGAGCTTTCCTTGGGATAAGCAGTAATTGGCAAGATTTTGAGCACAGCAGCCTGTGTATCATTTACTAGTAAAGGGAAAGGCAAGTTCTGTGTGCAATTGCAAGTTGTAGTGTGACTTTTAGGCCAGCTATGCTAATGTCTTATCAAGTTGGTGGCTATTGTGAATAACAGGAGGCACAAATGATGAGTTTGTGAAAACCCAGTCTTTGGGAAACCTTGTCACAGATCATCTGTGTGGAGAACTGAGGATATTCCAACTCATCAGCTTATTGTTGTCTGCTGATGAGCATGAACAACTACCACCAGTTTCAATAGCACTTGCATGAATTTAACTGCAGGGTGAAGCCTGTCCCCTCCCCACTATGCTACAGTGCCGGGCTGTGAAGGAGACAGGGTCATAAGGAAAGGCTGCCTGAAATCTGCAGCCAAACTTTAGAACTGGTATCAAAACTAATATCCATCTTTGGTAAGAAACATCTATTCAATCATCTTTATTGAGAAATCAGCCTGTAAAGCTCTGTGTCTGATCCTGAAAGATGTGTATTGATGCCAGCTCCTTCCTCCCATCTACTCTTTGTGCTCCTCATAGCCACTGTCATGTTATATTTTCCAGGTATCAGTCCCAGATTACAGGTATGCTTCAGTGACTATGGACTGGCCTACAAGAACTGGCAGTACTGTGTACAACCAGCTCCCCCCTGGCTACTAACCAGCTATCTGCAGCCGAGCAGCCTCTCTGATCATCAGCCAACGGCCTTGTGATGTTTGGCCATGCAGCCAGGATAAGCCAAAATCGTGTTCCCTATTACTACCTGCTGAAAACTTAAAGCTTGGCTGTAGGCATCCACAATTGTAGGAAGATTTCTGCTGTCATAATATTTAGACAACAGTAAAAACAACAAAACAGGGACACATCAGGCACCAGGCATAGTGTGCCCATTCTGACAACTGCAGATCAAGGCTGATGCTAAGTGAAGCATGGTCTCCGCTTCAAATACAGTGTAGAGCCAGCCAAGGAGGCAGGAAAAGCTATGGAGAGAAAATAAAGCCTTGTTGAATGAACTCAAATCAAAACAGAAAGACAGACTGTGAGGTCTGTGTCTTTCTCATTACTCCCTGATATACAACATCATAATGGATAGAAAGGAAATACCAGATTGAATATGTTAAGAGAAGGAGCCTAAACTGTAAAATGATCATGGCAGAGCTTATTCAAAGCAAGGAGGCCATGCATTTTACCTCTTCTAAAGTATACAAAACTCCAGGCAGGTAAATTTAGCTAATCTGGCTCAAAGCAGAGTAGAAAAGAGGAGAATAAGGTTTTAGCCTTTTTTCCTGATTCTATGACTTCATTGTCTCTCTAAGTCTTTTCTCTTTCATGTATATTGGTTGGAAAGGGGACATTTACAGATAAGGAAGCTGTGGAGTCTTTGTAAGTTTCCAATACAAACAAAACACCATTTACTGCAGAAATGTTATGTCAGGAAAGGTATTTACTGTGAATTTTCATAACTTAATTTCATACAGTTGTATACTTTTTTATCTCTGACTTTTTAATATAAAACAACCAAACAGCGTAAGAGCTTGGGGCCCTGAGTGAATTCCAATAGAAATGATTGCATTTATCTTCCACATACAATACTGATGAATGCAAACCTTCCTGGTTTTCCAAAATAGCTCTCTCTTCTCAATTCCATTGAAAGTTCCAACTTACGGGGGGTTTTTTTCACTTCAAAAGAAAGAAATGCAACTTTTGTAGCTGCTTATTACTGTTTTGGACTGGACTATTATTGGCTTATCTGGATCTTATGAGCCATCAGAACAGGAACTTAACAGAGCTGACATTTTTTCTCTCTCCTTTTTCTGTAGATGTGAGGCTGTCAAGCCATCATAACACTAATGACTTAATTTTCCCAACACTCTATAGGAGTATTAGTAGCTCTTTAAATTGCAAAATAGGGAACTGAATTTTAGAGATGTCACATGAATTTTGGAATCAAATTGACAGACAAAATGATTTTTAAAGTTTTTGACAAAGGGAGTTTGGGTTAGTGAGCAGCACTGCTGATCTATTCTATGTTGTTTCAAGGGAGTATTCAAAATTGATATGCTTATTTAAAAGCTATAAGTATTTTGACCTGTCTGTCAGACTTGTGCTATAACTGTAATTCCTTCACTGGTTTTCTATTTTAAATGCATATTTGTAATTTACAGCTACCAGACACCTCACTCCAAAACAGTGTAGCAAATACTGACCTAATTTTACTTACAAACATAATCGCGTGTGACAGCCACAGAGAAAAGAGACAATCCTGAAGAAGCTACAGTTGCTTAACTATGGCTGCTTCAGCTCTTTTCCCCTCTAATTCTCTCTTCTCTTTTTAAAGTGGGAAACAAGGCTGTATGAGCACTGTAGAAGTACCTGTAAAACTGATTTCTGGCAATGAAAGAAAGTGACTATAGTGCTAACAGGAAGACATTTTTAGAGTTTCCAAGCTTTGATTTTTGTTTTAACTTTTAAATTTTTATCCAAAGCCTATGTGCTCAGAGTAGCCCATCCTGACCTTTCAGCCTGAAGAATGTCAGGGAAGGTTTGGATGACTGCATAGCATCAGCTCTATGCTTACCTTTGAAGTCTCTCTAACGCACCACATCATTTGCCATATTGCCCTCTGCATAGCCCAGTGGATTGAAATGGTGGCAAGTGAGTATCGAAGACAAAATTCACAAGCTGCAGCAGCAGCAGGTTGGGCAGCCCTTGGCCTCATCAGCCTGCTCCTGCATCGCCTCCCTGACAGGGAATTACAATGTGTGTGTAGATCTCTGACCAACGAACAGATCCAGGGGAAAAAACAACCCTCCCCAGAAGCGGTGTTTGCTCTGGACAGGGCTCAGTGGCCAGGTTTGGTGCAATGTGGTAGTCTCCACTGGGAGCTCCACACACCAGGGCCTTACACTGGAATAAAGGCAGGTGAAATGCGAGTCTCAGATAAATACCAAACAAGTGTGTGCTCACATCAGGTCAGAATCATCCCAAACCTCTCACACTGCCAGTGCAGGCTGCACAGTGCATGGTGTCCTCACAAGGTGCCTGGCAAAGCGCTTTGCCCTGTACTCTTCACACTATCGCAGCGCTCCGTGCCAACAGCAGGTCCAGCACTGCGGACAGCCTTCGCTGCAGGAGCTGCCGGAATAAGGATAGCATGAGGAACGCAGCCAGATGTCTGGAGGGCAAGAGGGGAGAAAAGTTCAGGTCAGTAGCAAGAGGCAATTCTGTCTGTGAAATGCTATGTGAATTGAGAGGTAAGATACTACTAGAAAAAAATGACTGTGCTATAGCATTCGTTGATTGAGCTATTACAGTGGTGATAATGATTATAACAATTTAATGTAATTACTAGAATTTTCTGGTTTTTCCATTCTCTTAAAGGCTCAAAAACGTTCCAATATACAAATTACTTAGAAGAAAAATAGTATGCTAAAATTATACTTTCAGTAATCTTCTTTCTTAACTAAGAAAAAAATACCTATAAGGGAATAAATAGATGAAAGCAGGTTCAGAACAGTGCCACCAAAAGTAGACCAAACTACACCTGCCAACTAAATGTCCCTTCCTGCTCCCTCTCTCTATTTTGGCTTGCTGCCCTCTGAAGCCCTGTGAGACAACTGTGTCCTGAAGATGGATGCCTCAATACATCCAGAGTTGGTTTAGAATCTCCAAGTCTTTTCTGTCCTGTAGCTCTGTGAATTTCTATTGATATTTGGATGATGTGTAAACCCTTCAAACACACTCTCCAGATGAGCTGAAAAGTAAGTGGAGTGTAGACTTTCCTCTTCTGCCTAATCAAATCCTTGAAGGGTTGAGTACTTTCTTTGCAACTATTTCTTCAGACCTACCATGTCTGACTTTCCCAAGTCAAGGTTTCATTAGCTACTAAGATCCGGACTGCAGAATGGCCCAGCATAGACACTTGCTGCATCTGCTGCACCATTCAAAGAAATAAAATATTCAAATATATTCATTCTGGTAAGAGTGATTATTTATGACCTCCTCGCAATGACAAAAGGAAGGGATGCGATTTGTCCCAAATTTTGATGACAAATATGAGAGGAAATATGTTTTAAACTAGTGACAGATATGAAAGGACAGCATACTCCAGGTGAATGAGGACTAGGCAAAATGCCTCCTCCTTTCAGATATGTTTCTACAAGTTCTTTTTCTTTTTCTAATTCATGCTGACAAGCATATACTGAACCTAGCAGATAAATATTTTACTTAGATTTTATGCTGTCACTGACATGTTTGCACAGCAAGAATCAAGTCTGCTCCTTATTTTCAGGGGCATGCCAAAGCAAGTGCCAGCCTACACAGCTCCACTGTTCAGAGGGCAGAATTCTCTCTGATGGCTATCCCTGGCAAGCACAGCAGGGCAGATCTGCAGCAAATAACTAACAACTTTTCAATTTTATAGTCCAGCAAGTCAAATGAAGCCAGTACAAAGGGGCAGTTTCCTATATGATAGCGGCATTTTGATATTCAACAGCCTGCCAGTGAGAAAATGACTTTGGCTGCAGGAACTGGGTAAGTAGGCTCCTCCTGCTCAGAGCCATTGCTGTGTTAGCAGAGCTGGGGACAGTCAGCACTGGCTCTGGGCTCACACACTTTTTACCAGTCTTGTTATTAACCATGGTTGCATTTTACCAAGCCCCAAAGAGGTTATAAATTAGTTATAAATAAAATTAGTTATTAGCCAATACTTATTTTCTGCATCAATCAGAAATTTGAAGGCTTGATATAGCAGTTTATAATGTTACTGGGTAACATTATAAAACATGTACTAGGCTGCTGTGCACATGAGATTTTATAGCGATTTGATCCAGAAATGTGATACTGCAAATTTAATAACAAAAGTACAAATAGGAGGTTAGGGTACAGGAACTTCTCCGTTATGTAAAATTACTGTTTTGCTGTTGTAAGATACGAACTGGTAACTTGCAGGGAGTTTTGTTCAGACGACTAACTATTTCAATAACAGTAGAAAAAGGCATTTCATAAGCACCACTGGGTATTGCTGCCAGCAGAACTTTTGTACTTTTCTCTTTAGAATAGCAGCACCTTCAGTTGTTAGTGCCAGGTACTTTTTATCCTCTTCTTAGCTGTTCACTCTTACCCTCATCTTCTTTCACACACTCTTGGAAACTGAACGCAAGAAGTGCAGTTCCCAAGAGACCAGTGGCATGATAATAATCATCGTTTTAGTAAGATGAAACAAAGCTAGAAGATGGAGTCACTTATTGCTCTGAGCTGTTAGTACAAGGCACTGCTAAACCACATCTGCTTAATCCAGAGAGCTTCCAGTCAAACAAAAAGAAGGTTCATATGCTGCTGATGCAGAGAGAGATGAATCACAACCTTTTCTGGCAGCTTCCTTTACCTTGGCATTGCCCAAGAAATGCCCAAATTATGAAATAATTGGAAGCTAATTTTCTTTGAAGAAAAGAAAATTATCGGGGGTGGTGGGAGGGGTTGTGCTGAAGAACAGAAGCACTGTGTTGCTGTGCTTCAGGTGTTACGTGCACAGTCAGTGCTGCATCTTCCTTGGAGGTCTGAAGAATGACAAATTCACCAGGTGAACATCAGCTAGGCAGTAAAATCTGATGTGCTGAGCGGATCGGATCAGTGGAAAGGCTGATCGCTCCACTTTGGTGGGCAGTGGGGAACACTCTAGTTACAAGAGCAGTCTCTCGTCCAGTCTATTGATACTCCACCAGTAGACCATCAGACAGTTTACTGAGAGATCAAGCTCTATACAAGATTAGCATATGCGGTATAAACTCCAGCTTTGCAAACGCAGAAATAAATATGACTGTGGCTAAACTGCCTTGCAATGCTAAAGCTTTTTGTTTCTACTTCCAATGATTTGTTTCCTCAAATTTGTTTTGCTTTTAGCTTGACATTAGGATCTTTCAAACTATTCTTTTAGGCCCTTGGGATGAGAGACTTTTTCAAAGCATTTTGCATTTAAAGCTTGAAATCAATGGGAAAAAAATGTTTGTGATGCCACCCAGACTCAAATTCAAATACTTCAATACAGTGCTACAAATTCCAAAGAACGGCTGCATTTTGTCAAAGCATTTTGAAGGGTTTTTTTTTAAACTGATTTTGAAGAATAAAAAAATTCTGCCGTTTATTTTGTGTCACTTTCAATATCCATACATTTATTGATGTTTTCCATGAAAAAAAAGTATTTTTTACATTTTTTGAGTGACACAAACTGCCAGCTAGACATCATACTGTTGTATGTATTTCTAACGCTGACACTTAAAAATTATGTGTATGCAGCTATGTGTGAATTTACATGAATGTGAGCAAAGAGCTACTTTAAAATGGCAGTCATAAGCAGAGTAGTAGACATTTTGGCAATGTTTATGAATCACTCTGGCATATTAAGGAAATTGTTCAAAAAAGTGGATATAGGCAATGAATATGAGGCAAAAGACTCGTTCTCTATTGATCAATATCTGTATGCATATATTTAACATGGGATTTTTTTCTGGCTTGTGTTTTCATCACATACTCCTCCTCCTCTTTGGAATTATCATTTCTTCAATTCAGGATTCTAAGCAGCTGTCCCTAAGCAGCAAAAAATCACTCCTAAAATAATATTTTGCTTCCTTTACTTACTCACTATGTATAATAATTCTGTAAAATTTCAAGGAACTTATTTACCTGTGAATTACTGAATAAACTGTGTCTACACATTAAATCTTTCCTTTGATTCCTTTCATTGTGCATCTGTATCAAACACAATGATGATGGGAGCTCTGGAGGTTAAAAAGAACTGATGTTTCAGGGAGCCCAAGAAGATTTAGTAGTAACAGGTGAAATAAATAAATGAAAAGGCAGCCCTTGGTGAGATTTCCACATGCATTCATTCTGATTCCTGTCAAGGTGGCAGGAGCTGTGTTTCTGCTCAAGATTTGTCTTTCCCCTTGTTTGACCAGGGAGAGGCCATTCACAACTCAGAGGCCCCTGAAGCTCCCTTCTTCTCACCTCAGTAATCCCTGGGAGGCTGTCATGATGCAGCTCTAGTAAACTCGGCTTTATGCAGTACTCATATGTAAAGATGCTACTCATTATGCACCAATTTTCAGCTCAAATGCTTAACAAAGGCAGCATTTTTCCAATTCTAATTTTTCTTTCTGTAAAAGGTTGTGTGCCAAGCAAACCTCTAATAACTCTAAATAACTCTAAATTCTGGAGCTGAAATGACGATATGGTACTAGTATGCTTGCATTTTTTTGATGCTTCCTGTTGACTTGAAGGTATTAAGGGGAAACAAGCTATGCAGAGAAGCATTTCAGATGTGTTCTTCCTCCTACTTATTTAGATTTAGGCAGAACACGCACCACTTTGCTGCAGAACTTAACCTTCACAGAATGCAGAGACTTTCAGGAACTCCTTACCAGATCAGGTTGCTGATAAAAGCATGTCAACACCACAGATCACAGGGTTCTACACTGGTGCAGTCTACTTTTTCATTGCCATTTTCATCTACATAGAACAGGTGATGAGGAGATATGGAGAAAGTGACTCAAGTTTTCAGAGGAACCTAGATTGCTCTTACTTCAAAGTCTCAGTAATGTGGGCTGGGATAAAGACTAGAATGAGCTAATTCAGGAGCCTTAGTCTCTGAACATGGCCTGGATGCAGATTTCAATGCAGATAATTTTCCTTCATGGTTGTATTCAGCCATTTTGCTTACTGTTAATTAAATAATAGCTGTATTGGCTATAGAGTCACAGAGTGATCCGTGACCAGTCACAACTCCTTCCCTTGAACTCTGAAGAAAATCTTGAACTTTATTTGCACCAATGTTCTGCTCATTCATGGCTCAGTCTCCATACTACAATCTCCACCCAGCCTCCAAAGTACAGCATCATCAGAGAGAACCACTAGATGACACACTACAGAAGAAACTTTGGAATTAGTTCTAATTTAGTGGTTCTGCTCCCTGCATGCACCAAAAGAATTTAAAAAAAAGATATTGCCATAGAGTTCTCTTAACTAACAGTCAGAGATTAAAAGCTAGTCTTTCCTCCCTCACTGAAAACAGAAAGTTTAGCAATCTGAACTAAAAACCCACTAAACAGTCAAAAAGGAAAGTCCATAAAACAAAATTCTGAATTATAAGCCACATGTCCTGAATGATAAAGCTTAAGAGACTGTTTCAATATGTGTAAGACATTGCTGAGCTTCTGGAGAGGTGACCATCATTGTACTGTGTTGTACTGTACTGTGTTGTACTGTACTGTATTGTACTGTTCCATCTCTCATCTCTCTCTGCCTTTAACCACTGCTGCAAGAAAAGACCACTTTTTGTTCATGAGATTTTATGCCTGCTACTAGTGCCAGCTGGAATCTCCCCAGGGCAATTGTTATTCCTCCTTTATGCCACCTGTAACAGTAGGGCATACAGGTGTAATTCAGTAGAGAACTCTTAGACCCCAATCCAGCCAGGTGTCCAATATTAAAGTGAACTTTTGACTTCAGTCAGGAAAATTAAGCTTTCAGTGAGTGAAAATTCCTTCACTAGTTTTTATCAAAAACACACTAGCCTCAGCACATCAAAAATGGAAACATTTCTGCCATATCATTTGTGACAACATATTTCAAACTGTCTGTACAGAAAACTGCCACAAAAATAACAGGAAATGAAAGCCCACTGCCTACCCTTCACTGAATTCTTAAGACTCAAAAATATCTGTGATGAAGCAAATTGGTCACTCAGTCCCCTTTGCCAGACACCCCAAACACAAAGCATTTTCAAGTACACACACAGTTTAGTTTATGAGCACAAGAATCGTAAGGTAATCTAATGTGGGACCTAAAGTGCCAGCAAGCAAGAAACAAATGGTATGAAAGTGTGATTCAAAACACCATGAATCTAGCCCAGATTGTAATTGAAACAGCAACTTTGGTAGTTTTCAATAAAGCTGTGCAACTTTTTTAGTTGTCCTGTAACGCAAGACGCCACAGCATTGCACCTTTGGTTTTCCTTCTTCTTCTGTTGTTAGCAGTGCTGTTGCACAATAGGTGGTTAGGTTGTGATCCATTGGCCTTGGAGGTGACCAGTAAATCCACTCAATCCAATATCTCTTAAATTACATCTTTAATGAACAAATTCAGCAGAGAAATGGCTTAGAAACCTGAGACAATTGTGTAAAAAATACCATGGCTGTATTTTTTTTTCTATCTTTCTTTTCTCTTGCTTGGGCAGAGGCCAATGTGTGTGCCAAAGGCCCCTTTCTGTGCAGAAGCTTCCAAGATAATCCGGCTGTAAGTTAACAAGCTGAATGCAAGGGAAAGTTTTAGATTCCCCTTTTGACTAAATGGAAAGGCTGCACACATTTTCCACCATAGTTTGTTTATGATGTAAACGATGGCTTAAGCATTGTTCTTCATTGAAAATAGTCCAACTGCCCATAATCTGGCATTGATTTTCAGTGCATATTTTGCAGCTTTAAAATGCATTCTTGGCAGGAAAGTTAGAAATTTTAGCCTATGATATTAAAATCTGTAACTGGACTTGAGTGTGGAAACATTTTCCCTGGTCTTCAGTCTGCTCCATTTTAGGAAGCTCCATTTTGGTCCTGGATCCAAGAGAATGTTGCACTTGAGCTTTCACCAGGTGTAAAGTGCAATATGAATCCAGCAGCATTATTCTTCTGAAGCCACCTCTGAACACCAGGAGAACCTCTGGCTTGTTCTGTCCGTGTGCATCTTTGCAATTGCTCTCCCAGTTTATAAACAAATTATCTTCTAGTTGGAATTCTGTATTTTTTTTTATTAACATACTGTAAATATTTGGAATTCTTAAAATATCTAAACTCCAATTTAATGATTCAGTGCAATCTTTGCATACTTACACTTAACCAATAAAATTAAAAGGAAAAAGCAAAAAGAAAATTACTTCTCTGGTGCCAGTGATGACTAAAGTTGCTAATACTCTGAACACAAGTGCACAATTCAGAATCTTCTGAAATACAACCATTAATATTTTAAGCGGCAGATTTATCTCCTTGCCAATGTTGAAATTAACATGGATCTCAGATATTCAGTGTAAATTATGGTTTAATTAAACAGTATCTTTCATTTATAGCTGTGAACAATAAAGTTCCAGACACACATACACAACTACACCTAATTACACTGCTCTGAGGAAAATATATCTGGAAATCATTGCGCTATAATACTAGCCCATTTTCCTCCCTCATGACACTTACAATGCCAGGCCAAATTCTAGTAGAAAGAATTTGTTTACACAAAGTTTGGACATAATATAGTTCAAAGATCCAGCAACAGAGTCCTGAAAAATCTCAGAGAAGATATTGTATTTCTGGTTTGAACACAATGCTGGTATGATGTGTCAGTCTTCTCATAAAAACTTTATTTGTGTATATCTTATTGAAAAGCCATTACACTGCCATACCAAAAAAATAGCTATTAAAACTGGAGCCTTTGTGAGTGTTGCATGGCAGTTATGATGGAAATAACCAATAAATTCTGGCCCAATATGTACAATATTATTACTCTTTTTAAGAAGGAAATAAAGTATCTGCTGAAGACAGCCTGCCCTGACAGAAGTGAAAGGAGAGGAGGCAAGGTTTACTCATTAGTACATCATTATTTCAAATTTTTCTTGAGTCTGTAAATGAACATTTGGGCACTTTTCTGATCCAGAGGAGATTGATGTTTACTGAGAGATCTCTGTTGGTTTCATTAACTTCTATATTCAGTCCTGAAGACAGAGTAAGTTTTGCCAGAAGGTAGAACCTTGTTGGGGTTTTTTTCCCTCTCTCTTGCTCTCTTCTAAGGTTTAGCTCTGCAGCAGCAGACTGAAATAGGCTGAAAGCCTGAGTTTAATATCCAGTTAATGCAATTTTTTATTTGGGTGGATTTCCAGCAGCAGATAACTTTGTCCCACTATCCCTTCCAACAATATCTTTGACGCAGTATTGTCTCCTTTGATTTTACAAAGTGTAAATTACTTCATTCAACAGATGTAAATTAACAGGGTGGAGATCAAATTTTGATACCTACTGGTGTCAAACCAGAGCAGGTTTCAGTCTCAAGTTCTCTGGTCATTAGCACTATGTGCATGTTGATTCATCTGCTGGCATGGACCTGGAGCGCGGCAGCTGGCTTATGAGGCAAAGAGCATGAACATGGGAAAACTCGGGAGCCTCCACTCCACTCCTGCTCTCACAGACACCGTGAGGGGGCCTGTGCAGCCTGGACCAGGGGGCTTGCCCCTACACTTGGGCACTCTTGAGAAAAACAGTGTCTTACCATGCAAAGAACTGAAATTTGTGTGGGGTGTGTGGTATCAATAATGCAGGGCTCTCCACCACAGACTAATGTCAAGAAATACCTCGCCCTTAATCAGAGACGACCTCAAAAGATTGTAGCTTGATTTTACTCCAATCGTGACGGGAAATTTAGCTTATGAAATGTTCAAGATGTAAAATGAGGTTTCAGTCTGCTTTAGCCACATAGTGGGAAAACAAGGATAATTTAGCTTTTACAAAAAACCTTGTCAAGTTTTGTTTCCTTCTACCAACACTAGCCAGTGAAGTTTGCATCTTACTTGCATGCAGAGTCTAGAGAGCAAGAAGGATGGAAAGGTTCCACATTTGGCCTCTCTTTCTCACCATGCAGAAAATCAGTAATGGATCATCCAATTTCTTTCTCTTTGAAACTATTGTACTCTGCCAGGAAGATGTACTATGCTAGTGTAAACACCAAGAAATATGACAAGAATTCTATTTGATACATGACCTTTATGGACGCTTTCCCAGAAATATCAGATAGACAGTTGAATTCTAAGCTGATTTTGTGTATTGCTTTTAACTTACTCCCTCCTACTTTACTCCATTCATCTCCTGCTCCTGTTACTCTTTAAAGTCTGTTTGACAACTTCTGTTCTATCTGTTTTTCTTCTCTACACTTTTTGTGCATAACTGCATTACTATTTTTTAAAACACTTGATTATTTTTGCTGTTCTCTTTTTTCATCCTGTTATAATTCCCTAGATTTGGTTTCATTCTCATAGTTCGGGCAGCATTTGATTTCCTAGTTGGCATTTTTTCTTGCATCTTTCTCTGTTTCTTATCTTCCTCCCTCTTATTCATCACTACACACTCCCCCAAAGGGTAATTCCTCATTCTGAGTTCTATTCCAGCATCTTTTCTCCTATATCACCACCCTATTACACTGTGTGTGACTCTCAGAAGCTGTAAAGAGGTACCTTTCCTTCAAAATTACATCACATCTGTATTGAAATTTCCACAGAGTGCTACCTCTTCCATTTACAAAGGGAAAAAAAGGATAAAAGTTTATTTTGAATGAAAACTATATTATTTTAATTGCACCAGATTCCTTGGAAAGTATAACCAGCTAATATCTGTGAAATGTTTCCAGCATTAAGAAAGCATGCCAAAACTGAAAAGCGTGGGTTGAACATGAACATATTTGGAGATGCCCTGTAATAATTACAAATGCTGGATGCTGACTTGCTTATTGGAATAGTTACTGCACAGATAGATTGGTGTTGTTTATTAGTTGGAAAAAACAGCTAGAATAGAAGAAAGTAGGGCAGACAAGTCTCTTTTCTCTGGAAAAAGGAAGATAATAGGACAAGAAGGAGCCTAGGTAGCAAGGAAGAGTAGAGGTTTTAACAGCAGCATGTTCTAAAGTAAGAGAATTACCCTGGGAACAAGACTGAGACAAAAACATCCTTCCTTTCGTTGTCTGACAAAGTCAACCCTGGACCACCATCCTCGATCTGGTCAGGACCCCACTGTGATTACAAAAACTTTAATCAAGCAAGTAGCCCATCAAGTTAAAGCTAAGAACATGTGTCTCTTCAGGACCAGAGGGTTATTTTGCAGTGACTTTTGTGGTTTACATCTGAGTCGATTTAAAAGCAAAATCTCATAACTTCAGTTGACTTATGCCTCAGAATATTTAAAATATTCTGAAGTTCCCTAAAGTAGTTTTAACATTGTTTTTAAGCTTTCTTATTAGTGAAGAGTGGCCAGTGCCTTTCCTGAATGAAATTTACCTTAATCTCAGGCAAAGAATTTCTTCGTTCATAACAATATTCCCTCTCCATGGACAGAGCATGAAGACAAAACCAAAAAGAAATCAGCCTTTGGAAAAAAAGACCTCTTGAAAAATTATTGTTAAAGAATAGTTAATAGAGCACAGAAAAACCATGTGAGCATACTCCAGCCAGAGTTATGCATATTTTTCAGATTTATAATGCCTTCTCTGATGAACCTTAAAAATCTTGATTCTCCATTAGTATCCAGCCTTTGAGTCAGCAACCAAGAGGGAATAATTCAGAACTGACATCACAGGCAACTTCACAGTTTAATGTCAATGGATGACAGGGAAAGGAGAGGCTTGCATCAGGTTTTCATCAAACTGTATTTAGAACTTATCGTGGGTTTCTAAACATAGGTCTGACCAGTCTCACGTTTGGCACCAAGTGCAACCTTTCACAGTCTGCTCTGGAAGGGATTTTTGTGGCTTGATTTCTTCATTGTCAGATGCTGTAACACTTTTTAGGTGACTAATGAATATTTTCATCTGACCTTCCAATCTCGAAGTGTGTTACATGCCAAAGAATAATAAGATAGGGGAGAGCATGTTGCAAAATAGATTATTTCACTGAAAATCAGAATCCCTTGCCAAACTTCACTGTATTAAATGTTCTACAATATGCCAGAAAGATCAGACAGACAGGCATCAGTATGATTAATTTCACTACTATTTCCTTTTCCCCCTCAAACTGACCATTGAGGCCACTAAACTGGTGTGCATAAGCACACACTTTGCATGTATTAACTGAAGTGTTTGTCAACAAATCACATTCCTCTTTCCATTAGCTGGTATTTGGTCAGCCATTTTGAGCTATTATACAAGAATTAGTGTCAGATGAATGGTTTGCTTTTGCGCCTTCATCCATGCCAGGTTGAAATGGGCAAAGAAGATTCCCAATAGAAAAGTAGTTTTGTTCACAAGATCTAGTGTGCAGATTTTAGTTTGTTAGATCAAAACACACTTGAGTCTGTCTTGTATCCAGAACCATTTAGAATACTTCTAGATTTTGGAGCTATTCTCATCTAGGATCTTACTGGTAGATTGTGACTAACAGGTAGCATTCGTACCCAGTACCTGCCCACTGGTATACAGTTATGAATGTCACTGGTACCAGCTGAAGTTTCCTCTGCATTTCAGAGAATGAGGTGTAAGCTCAGTCCATTGAAATCTCGTGACAAATTTAAGCAACAATATTAAACTAGTAAACAGGTCAGGTAAGGTTTGAAGCGTGTATGGTACTGCTTTTTATTCCACAGTACAAAGAACATCTTTTTTTCCACAGCAGTAAGTATAATCCTATCTTCTATTTAAAACATGCAGTTTATTATCCCACTTTCTCACTTACATTTTTCTATAAGGTCTCTTAATCCATTTCACTGAAAAGGGGATTTAGCAAGTGTAGCACATATCAGACTTCCTGATAGGCAAATGGATTTTCTGGTTTTTTTTTCTTTCACTAGTAAATGCGAAACTATTTCTTTTTGAAACCTTTTGTAAGTGGGGGCTGAATGAAAAGATTTTCTTTTACTTTTTTAACTACTGTATAAGAACCCTGTGTCTACAAGTGTGTTGGAGAAAGATCAGAGAAATATTCATGTAATGTCATGCATATGTACAAAATTTCTAATTGATTAATCATACATTATACAAAACTGTCAAACATCATGTTAAAATGTATCCCAGAGTTTCAAAAATGATGAATTATTAATAATTCTTCCGAGGTTCCCAAAACAGGTAAAAGATGACTGAATTAATCTTCGTGATGATTATATAAAACAGGCAGTATTTCACTTTGAAAGACAAGAATCATTATTTTCTTCAAGGACTTCTCAGTTTGAACCTTCTGTAACAAACTTCCTGATATGGATTTTTAAGAGGTATCAAAAAGCTAGAGACTGCAGTATGTCAGATAGACTTGTACATGTTGTCCCCTGGCAAGGAAAGAAACAGCCCTTGTGATTACATGAACAGGTACCCAAAAACCTGACAGAATTAAATTTCTGTATTAATTTCAATGAGTTTTCCAACACCAGGCAAGGACCCTGACACATCTGAGCTGAGAGGTCTAGCCACCCAACTCCACAACTTAACTGTGAAAACATCATTTAGACTAATCTAGGGCTCAGAAGCTTCCATATTGGTAACATCTTTTTAATAGTTCCTCCAAACATTATGTAGTGTTTTATTGCAATCTATTACTCTTTTCTATGTACCTACATTTTCCCTCTTCTTTACACATAGTCTTCTTGCTTCTTACAGTAGTTGTACTGCAACTTCATTACCTGGTGGCTCACAGAAAACTATACCAAGAAACATGATCGAAACCCGCTTGTCTTTGGCCTCAAGGTGCTGCCTCTGCACATGCAGAAGTAAGGAATGGAAATAGCAGTCTACAAAGGAGTCTTAACAACCTGATTCTGCCTCCTGTGACAGTTTCAGCTGTCAGATTACCAGGGTAAGGGGAAGAGGAAGGAAGGTGGAAGAATTCATTTCAGCTCTCCTTGAAAATTTCCTGTTACTCAGAGAAGC
>NW_016690453.1:347733-361068 GCF_001604755.1 Lepidothrix coronata
ACACCTCAGGACACCTTTCCCAGGACATTCCTGCGTGGGAGATAACCTGTCCTGGGGGGTGCTGGGAAGAAGAAACACGTGTTTGCAAAGAGACCACAAAAGGCCATTTTAAGACATGTTTAAACAAGTTTCTCATCAGATTTAGTGCTACATTCAGCTGTCAGGTTACCAGGGTAAGGGGAAGAGGAAGGAAGGTGGAAGAATTCATTTCAGCTCTCCTTGAAAATTTCCTGTTACTCAGAGAAGCTGTCTCAGCTACAAATCTAGAGTTCATAAATCCTCAGCCACACTTGCTGGTGACTTCTGTAATTTTGAACACTTCAGAATCATCACCAAACAGCAGCACATCTGACAGTGTTTGTAGGAGAAACATGTAGAACCACAACAAATCTTCTCCCATTTGGCCACAGTTGGGAAGCATCTGTATACAGAGCTCTCTGACACCAGGATGGTCAGCTGTTGCAGGGCTGCAACTCCTACCAAAAATATTCACAAGGCTGAAAGACTGTAAGCCCCTGGAGGCATTCTGCATATCTTAAAAAACTCAAAACGGGGGAACTCTGGGGGAAATTAATTGGCAAGAAGTGAGAGTGGTTCTCCAGATGTGCTCTGCAGCTCACTGAGCAAGCATCTGTGTCCCAGCACAGTTTGGGAACTGTACTTCAGATGTCTTTTAGGCTTCCTTCCTCTCCCAACTTTTCTTCCATAAGGCACTCCCCATGAGGAAATGCTCAGGAACAGCTCAAATGCAACACAAATTTCAAGAGCTATAATTTAGCTATATCTGCTCTTGTAGGCAGTGCACAAAATTATGCAAATGAAATAACTGAATGCAAATAATGAAGGCGGCTCTTTTCTTCATCGGGAGGTGTCATATCCAGTCCCCCAGATGACCCAAGAAGGGGGCCTCCCCACGACAGCTCAAGTTTTGCAACATCTTGTAATGGAAGGGCTGCTCCACCTCACGTTGTGGGCCCCTCCTCTGTGCAGTATTCACCAGAGAGAGTATTTCCACCTTCAGCCCTAGTCAGCACATCAGCTGAGATGGAAGAGAGCCAAGCACCTGCAGATGTGCAGGAAAAAAAATCAAAACAAAAAAAAAGGCCAAAAGCAACTTAGATTTACTGATAATATTGTGCTTTCGGAGTACCTGATTAATGACCTCAGAAGATTCACAGCAGACAGAGTTCAGGACAAGCTTAATTTAAATGTAGTTCACGGTTCAACATAATTAGTAGAATATAATGGAAAGACTCTTGGTCTGAAATTCAGGGACTTGGACTGGTTTTGCATCACTTCACTAAAACACCCGCTTATAATTTGAAGTCTAACAACCTGCTGACATTTTGATGTCTCTGTAGTTATTTGGGGACTTTTTATAGTTCTTAGGAATTCTGCCTAACCTTTTTCTCTATCTTTCTTCTAGCTCTGCTAGCTTTCTTTAGCAGGAAGATATTCTGCTACAGTATATTCTTGAGCTTCTGCTTCAGCAAAGGCTTTAACACTTGCTTTGAAATAAGCCAATACCAAAAGGCTTTGTCTTACAACTTGCACATGATCTTGTAGTTGAGCATCAAAACTAGTTTTCAGGTGAATTTTCAGATTACTTTTAATACACACAGTACAGATAATACACACTGTCCAGTGCTGGTTTACGCTTAAAATCTCTAAGCATTTTTATCTGGAAGGAATTTTCTACTTGAGAAGACGAGTTTGGAGTTGTTGTGCCTATTCATTCTTTATTTGGTTTTATTTTTTAATTTTTGAGTCTCTCATGACATGGAAAACTGATAACTGGAATTTTTTTCATAGCTTCTGGGGAAAGAAATACGAAGAAACTCACATTGGATTGGAGCCTATCGAACTAGTTTAAAGTTTTAGCACGCAGCATATGCATTATCAAATTACAAACCCAATAAAGCATAGTTTTGAGAGTGCCATGGCAGACTAGCATTTAACAGAATGGGGAAAAAGTGAATGGCTATAAAAAACCCACTGAACTAAACCTGTATGGGAAACTGGGTTGCACAAAGACTGCTTACACAGTTTCTTTGTTCTAACTCTAGGGTTACTAACTTAGATTTGGCTTCCAAATAATTAAAACTTATTGTAATTATCCTCATTAACTATAGCCTGTAATTCAAAAAATGTCCAGCTTCAAAGATGATGATATAATGAGGGTAGAGTGTGATAGTCATGTTCTACTTTGCCTCCAGCTACCCTAGAGGAATCAATATGTGTTTATACTCACTTTTGCCCTGTTTGGGTCTTATTCCACTTCCTCTGTGGTTGACTTGCTCTGTGCCTGTGATGACAATCAATGATAAAGGCAGGCTACATGCAATTCAGCTGCAGACGTAGAGAGTAAAATATAGAGAGTAGGAATGCACACCATAAAAACAGTTTCTATGAAGAGTGTTCACATAATCCCATCCCTGTCTTTTTCTCCTCTCCTCATTTCCCCAGGGAACAATTATATTTAAGAGTAATCCCCTGTCTTAGCATATTTGATCAAGGAAAATTAAATTAGCTGCTTCCCTGGCTACAGTTCCTAACATTATTGTGAAATTCTTAATAAGGGCTCCTCAAGACCCCTTCACCCATCTTGTTAACTCAAAGTCCGTGGTTTATAACTACAAACCACAATAGCCAAGAAATGCGAGTTAGCAAAAATGCCTCATCCAGAGAACATGCACAACTGAAATATTACACATAGATAATTACTACAGTGACTTATATTAAGACGGAGTCTTCCAATATTACAGACATACAAACTAGGTAGTATTGCTTCTCGTGGCTTTTTGCCTTGACATAACTCTAGTTTTTGAAGGGATGGAATGGGTGGGCAGAGGGTTACAAAAGTCCCTAGCAATTGAGTTTTTCGAAAGTCCTGACCCCTACTATGCAAAAAGAGACCTCAGGGAAGAATTTTTTTCCTGTAAGATTTTAAAAATATAGTTTGTGCAAATTTTAACACCAGAAGAGCAAGAGCATTGAAGAACATATAAAGAAATCCTGAATGCTAGAAAAAAAACTTGAAGGGACTTTGGCACTGCTAGGCTGTATGCCAGCATTAAGCCAGACCATGTCACAAGCAGAACAAGAAATAGGGACAGACCCAAAGCCCACTGAAGTCACAGTCAAATATTCTACTGATTTCAAGGTAATAGGGCTAAAGTAAAAGTGCCTTTCTTAATCAAATTTTAGTTTTGTTAGCACACTAACCTTTTACCACAAATTAATCCAACTATAATTTTCATATATAATCAAATATAAATATATATGTATATACACAAATATAAAATACAAATACTTCAGTCTGTTTGGTATGAGAGCATCATAGCATGTCTAAGAAGCATGGCTTGTGGTGTTTTTCTCACCAAAATAATGGAAATATGCTACCCATAGCAGCAATTTTGATAGCTGTACAGGACTTGAAAACCAGGACCCATAACCTAATATTACCCACTGGAAGGTGAAGCAAAGTAACCTGGATCCTAGGTCTGAGTCACCTAAAGTAGTGCCTGTAGTCTGGTGTTGGAGTAGTTTAGGAGTGTTGAATGCCATAGATAAGGGATGTTATTGAAGGGCCTTAAGTATTACCTTAGTGTTTTAGTATTCAAAACAAATAGGAACAAAAGCATAGTCAAGGACTTTATTTTTATTTTAGTTGTTTAAGTGTGCATGCTGATCTCATTTGATTCACCAATAATTAGATATGAGAAATGTCAAGGTAAATTAAACAAGAGTAAAACACAATCTGTACCATTCTTCTTCAATTTGCAATCTATATTCACAGAGAAAGTTGAAAATCACCTAAATAAACACATCTGTTAAGCTTACATTTTCCAGTGATAGTAGTTTTTATGTTGTGAAATGTTTGATGTATTCATGTTACAAAAACCAGTTTCCAAAATGTTACTTTCCAATTTTTTTTTTAAAGTGTAAACTGACTTTTTCCTGTTGGCTCTGTGCTGGTCAAGATATATTTCATTGAATACTGACTAAAGCTAGAGATAAAATGGTAAAATACTCTAGCGGTTTTATGTGTACATTGGAAAGAAAATATTGTGAGGGTTGTATGGAGAACAGGACCAAAAATTTTAGCCCTGTTAAATATCTTCTGTAACAGTCATATATGTTGTTATAGATCACTTTGGTCAACAGTTAGGTAGGAAAGACCATACCTTTTAAGACAAATACAGGTGGCTTTTTAATGCTGCAATAGAAGTCTATCAGTTATATGAGGTCATAATACAGGCTCAGGGCCAGAGTCAGCATTTGCACATAATGCAAATCTATCTGAAGCATATCTGTAATCATTTGTGCCTATGTCTATGTAGAGAAATCAAAATATCCAAACATATTACCTTTGAAATCGATGCAAGAAAATCTTATTTACCTTCAAGGTAATTAAGGTGCCTTCAAGGTATTGCACCTTCAAGGTGCAATATCAGGTTCCTATGATGACAACAGAAACATGACTGGTAGGGTGATAAGTGCTGTTTAGCTGGACAAGGGGTGACTAGAGAAGGTACTTGAACTTAAAAACCCTCTCTTGCAGTGGCTTTCCTGTTGTTTTTCTGGGTATTCCCATTGATAGCCACCCAGCCACGAACAGCCCGTCATCTGCACCATTTTACTCTTCACTCCTAGATTTGGTGCTCAGTGTTGGGAACAACCTCAGCAAAAGAGCTGAGAGGGTGAACATAGTCTTTATACTTCTCCTAGTCACTGAAAGGCTGCTCTGGCAAAGGTAAAACATCCCTTCACAAGTGAATAGGTGCAGAAATAGTCTTTCATTTTTATTTTTCTTGAGAATACACCAAATTTATTACTCGTGTGAATTAACAGACTTAAATTATTAGAAATCCTATGTCCAATTATCCTTCTAATCAGAAACTGGATCAAATGTGCAATTGGCAGCTTAGCTAAAGAATCAGAAATTGCATTTTAAATGCCATTTGATTATAGTCATGACAGTTTATTTTTCCCCTTAACCTCTCAAGATTTGACAAGGTTGAAAAGCTTATACTTGCCAGGTTGCCATAAAACATCAATATTTAATTAAGTCAAAAAGAGGGCACATGATTAGTAATGCGCTGTCATTAAGCATCTAGAATGATCTCATAAACTCGCCGGTCCAACGATATTAAGATCAGTAATAAAATACACTCATTAGATCACAAAGGATAGACAATAGCCTTAGATTAAAGGGCTTTAATCCTCTTGCAGTACAGCAACAGCAGCACTTAAGGTCATCTGCTCTTATGAGGCTTGATATAATATTTATATTAGTAAATATACCAGAGAGTACTGTTAATACTGATTATGTAGAGTATTCAGTGGGATTTTTCATGCCAAATGCTGAAATGAAGATATATTCCCTTATTATTGGAACACGTGGAACACATGGACTTGTCCAAAATTAAGCAGAATTCAGCAGAAAAATCACAGAAGTGAGGCTGGAGTCATGTCATACAGTGATGTCAAGGGGTTAAACTCTAGCAAGGTGAATCAGGATGTCGAATCAGTACAAATTTTAATTGACAGCTGTTCTTCATCTCTTCCCCAAACTTCCCCCAAATAATGCCCTGATAAATATTGGAGACACAGCTCGGTTCTCACACTGGCAGCGCTAACACTGATATGTAATTTCTCTTAACAAAGCCCAAAAGTCAGGATGCAGGTTAGATCCTGCGGGGCAAGTGTCACCTTGCTTCAATTGCCTTCCAGGTCCCCTGGCTGAAATACTGAGGACTGGAGCAACAGAAATGCTGTGGAGGAAGGACAAAAGAAAAGCAGGAAAACTTAGAGCTGCAAGTCTTCATCAGGGAACAAGTGGGAATGATGATTGTAGGTCAAAGACAGCTAAAATGACAAATGTGCAAGGGCTGAAACCAAAACAAGAACACAGGAAACAGTAAAGGCAGCAAATATATCAGATGAGGCAAATGCTGGCCACAGAAAAAGGAACAGGGTGTGAGTCATAAACTGGTTCTCTGAGACAAAAAAAAAATAGATAGAAGGAAAGAGATAGACACACAAATGGTGAGAAAACAATTCCAAAAATAAAGGAAGAAAGAAAAGGAGATACATTTTAGATCAGTAATTTGGAACACATTCAGTTCCTTAAGAAAATAATTAATTGACAGTTAAAGCCAAATTTCTTTGTTGCAAACATCAGAATCGGAGATGCTTTGTGGAAGTGGAAAAAAGCTTGTGAAAAGCTTTGTGATTGTGCCAATTGGATAAATTATGTGACTCGCACATGTTAGAGGTGAGGGAAGTAGTCAGAGAATTTTTCCCGAAAGTCAAAATATTCCATTTCAACATTTTTGTGAGATAAATACTTCTTTTAATGTTCAAAATGGCTTTTTAAAATGTCCCTCAGTTCTGCTCATTTGACCAGGAGCTATTTTTAACCTAGCTCCCTTGAGAAAATTGAGGACTAGTATTTTGGATGACCCTTCACAGGACGGATTTTACCAACTGTAAAAATAGTTCACAATTTCTCCTGCCCATGTAGCCAGGGAGTGGTAGAAACCTGCATGAAACTACTTTTCTTTCTTCTTTTAACTGCCAGTGAACCAAACAGAGTAAAAAATTAATCATTCATTCAGTTCTAATTCAGAAAATTCATGACTGATGCTTTCTCAGAAACCCTTTTGGGCTCCTGGTGATGTTCTGATTGCATTTACTCAGCTCTGGAGAAGACCCACAGATTATAAACTCTTTCTGACAAGGGCTCTCATTTATTTTCTGCTGCCTGGAGTTGCCTTAGGGCTGTATCATGTGGTATGGGAGGCCTGAAAGATTGCTAAAGCTCCCTTTCCCAGAATTGTCTGTGTTTTGTTACATAATTTAACATAAACATAGATTTCATCACTTCTGAATGTTTGGGAGAATATTTTGCTTTGCTCGGAGTACTAAAAAGCCCTATTTCATTGAGTTCTTGGAAACATTTCAGCAATATAAACCCCAAAATTATGAATGTTCCACTTCAAAATTCATCTTTATGCTGCTTTTTACTGACGATTAAAATAATTAGCAACTACTTCATACTGTTGATGGCTTCTTCAAGCTTCATGCTCCAGGAATATAACCATGCTCTACTGAACTGAGAGCCTCAGGTTGAAAGCCAGAAGCAAGAACTGTGAGAACTGCTTTAATAGCTCACCTCAAAATACATTAGAGTAGTAGGAGCTTTATCAAGATTGGCTTATTACATTTGGCTTGAATAACTTGACAGACTGCAGTCTTGAATTATGTTAAAGGAAAAACAATAACTCACTACAAAATAATGAAACATTTCCTCATTTATTGGGGGATATCCTATTTGGATTGAGTCATTTTTCTTAGGGACCTATGAACTCTGCTTTAAAGCATAACATTGATAAAGTACCTAGGAGTCTGGTTAGCAGCAAGCAGCAATTATCTATGCAAAAAGAAAAGCATAAAACAGAGACTATTGCATTATAATTTTATAAATTAAAAATTGGCCATCACTTATTTAGTGTGAGGTGATTCCATTATGATTAATACAGCTATACAGTTTATTCCCAGTGATTTGGACTTTATTTACAAGAGGAAAAGCTTGGTTTTGTGACCATCTTCTCTGTGAACTATTTCTCTTCCAAAAATGCCAAAGTTGAAAATGACCACACTGAGAACCATATGTTGAAAATAGGTGCTATTTTTAGAAGAAAAATGGGAGTGTTTATGCCAATACAATAGGCTGTTATTTAGTGTTCATAAATTAGTGAACACCTTTCTTGGAAAGCTGTGGCTGCTGAAAGACTTGATAGCAATGTGGAGGTCTTTTAACCTTGTAGTTGTTATCAAAAAATTGTAACAAAAAAGTACTGTGAAGCAAAAGATGCTAAAAAGTAGAAAAATATTAATTAAAATGAAGTTTTATGGGTAGTAGCTCACAGACAGTGTAACTCCTACTTTAGTAAAAAGTGCCATGTCTCAGAAAACTCAGAAAGAAAGCAGGCACTCAACACCAGGTAGTGCAGATAATTTTCATATTAGTCAGACTTCCAAATATGCATATGTATATAAACTATATATAATTTCACAAGAAGGAAATCCTGCAATATTGTCTATTGAATGTTTTTTGTCATATTTAGCAATCTGTATCTGTGATTACACACAGTAATTCTGACTCAGATCTTGGAGCAACAGAGCCTTGTTCCCACTAATGGTATCACTGTGTTTAATTTTCTGTTCCCTGTTCAGAGCAATGAAATCCTATCCATGGCTCACATTTTTACTTTTTTCTAATTTCTGTACCCAGCAATACGCCTAGTATACTGTTCTCAGTATCTTCCAAAACTTTCTTTCACTTTTGTCTCTAAGCTTTTCTCATATCGCGTTTTCTTTTAGATATTCTGTCAGTCTTTTCCCCAGAAAGACTAGCCTTCATTCAATTCCTCCTTAACACAGATATTTCCTGGGAAGGTCAACACTAATCTGTTGAAGACAGAAATCATTTAATATAGTAAATCTGCACAACCTGAGAGATTAAACCCCCATCTGATCATTCCCCACATTTTATTTAGGTGCCTGACTAGTCCTGTTAATCTCACAGAAAATGTGTAATCTAATGGAGTGGCCCTTAAGGTTCAAAAGGCATCACAGTCAGTGCAAATGCTTTATAAAATACAATTATGGTCTACATTTTAAAAAACAGTTAGTGATTTTGTGAGTCCAAGTGGATGACAGTTTTCAGAACAGGTGGTCCTGACACTCCACACCATCATGGATGCTTGAAATGAGGTAATAAAAAGTTGTTAGGCACAGAAATTTGGGTCAGTATAATCATAGGAACTGCCCTTCAGCACATTAGAGAGAAAAAGGAAAAAAAAAAACCTCTCTTGACAAATAAGAATAATTTCTCCTCAGTATAGTGGAAGGCACATTTTAGCTAAAGAGTAAAAAAACTAAATAAGAGGAAAATTACTAAAAAGAAAAAATAACATCTCATGGAATGTGTAACTCCTGCACTTTGATATATCTTAAACCTGGATTCAAATATTCAAATGAAAATTTTTTTTGCTAATATTTTGAGTACTAGATTTAACTCTGAATTTTATGCCAGGGAATCACTGGGTGTTAATTAAAGAGGCAAAAGAAAAGCTCACTGTGTTATATGCCTCCATGTTTGGGATATGCACATTGGAATAAATTGTTTGCTGCAACAGGCTCATTAGAAACTAACATTTTTTTTGCTTCATTACTTTCTAGAAAAGTTATTCCAACTTTATGAATAGCTAATCTTGACCTGCTCATATAAGAGGTTTCATTAGATAATCCAAATTAACTCATTTCCTCAAATAATTCTTTTTCAGCATTGCAACACATTTCCTACTAAAATCATAGCTTAGACATAGGAAGACATTGGGAAGTACTATCAAGTATACCTACTGCAAAAAAAAAAAAAAAAAAATAAAGACCAGTACCCTGTAAGCAAATGCTAATAAAAATTAACCCTGGAGACATTTTCCCCGCAGCCACTGGCTCAGATCAAAGCTGCAAAGTCAGTGGAAATTTGGTATTTGACTCAACAAATGCAGGTCAGTGCAAGGGCTGTGCAGCTCAATCTCCAGTGCCTAGACACTGCTAATGCTGCTGGTACTGTTGTGACCCACACCTGTTCTCTGTCCGAGGAGAAAGCTCATCCAGCAGACTTGGATGATTTACGTGCTCAGACACAGCAGTCCAAAATAATAAGCTATAAAATTAATTCATTTTGCAATGTGACAGAGTTGTCTGTGAAATTAAAAATAATATATTAATAATGAAGGTGGTTATTTATAGATAACCTCTAATCCACGGAACATCAAGGCACTCACCACATTTTACAAATTGATTTATAAACTGTATATCAGAGGGATAATATCACTTAGCTATGAAAACTCTGGAACAGCATGTCACAGAAGAGAAGTGCAGAACAGAGTATGAGGAAGAAATAATATGCCCATTTAACAGCAGTGTTGATGTGTGCTGTGCCAACTGGCGTTTGCCCAGGAGTCCAGAGCTAACCCCTCTAACCCTGTGAAAGTACTAGAGCATCATAACGTCTGATGTTTCACCTGAAACATGATAAACAGACTAAAAGTGCAGATTATTGATCACCACAGAAGACATTCTAAAACTCGTTTTCTTTTTTACCCAGCCAAGTGTTCATTAAAAGCTTTTGCAACAGTTGCTTGCAAAAATTGCTTTCGGCTGCTACAAAGTACACTCCAGTGACTTACTCAAAGCCATGACACCACAGAACATTTGCTTTCTCACAGTTTACACGCTCCCACATGTTGCCCCCCGAATTCTATCTCAAGATGGAAGCAGATTTGTTTACCAAATTGGGGTGAGATTAAAAAGTGTCCTGTACACTTTCTTGAGTAATTCAGCAACTGCTAATACCTCTTGCACAAGATTTTATTACTAGTAAAATAAATAACATCACATCTCTAGACTTCCAAATCAATAAAATTACTTAAATAAAAATAATATTTTGCATCTGAGACATGCATAAAAATTAAATGACTTATTGACTTGAAGATAGAATATCTAATAACCATTAGTTTAATTTGTTAAGCTGTAGAACCAAGAAAAAAAAATTACTGTCTTTCTTGTTTATAAAAATACTCTCCTATATACTAATTTTTAAAATCTATACGCTGTATTTCATGGATAATGACTACACAGCTAGATTCTGGCTCTCTGTATTACACTTTTTTATGTAAGAAATTTATCACCCAAAGAAAACTGTAAGGTGCTCAAACCTGAGAATAAACACTTTCTAACACTTGAATGTTTTATTTCTCCCATAGCATTAAAGGGAGTACAGGGACTAAGCTGAAAACATCTGTGTTGCTCCTTGTATATGGAAAGGATAACAGTCTATGTATGGTGCCAATATCAACATACTGCTTCTTATTTGCCAAGCAGTGCTGGCTATCATCAAAAGCACACCTTTAATGGAGTAGCTGAAAAGCAGAGATACACAACTGTATTTAAGTAAGAATGGGATAAGGAGGTGATTTTTTCTAAATCTGTTCCCCATCATTTTACATCCCAGATGAGGTGAAAGACAGAAACACTGTATCTCATTCCCAGCTCTCTTTAACTGGTGGCATGTACTGGTTTACCTCTAACTCCAGCTCCAGATCTGCCGAAGTCAGCGCTAAAGAAATGTGATCTCTCTCCTTCCTCTTGCCTGCACAGCTGTTTGATTAGCAGACTTGGGAGTTGGACTTGATGATCCCTATGGGTCCCTTCCAACTTGGCATATTCTGTGGTTCTGTGAAATACATCATAAATACCAAGTGTGCTCATCTCTGTATGGGTGCCATTAACAATATGCTTCAAGACAGGCTCCAAGGATTTCTTATTGGTGGCAAAAATGCCTACATAAAGTAGATAAATCAAGGAAGCTCTTTTACATCCACTGTCTGGTACCAACAGCATAAACAAAAAGTCAGCGACTTAGAGTTCTCCACTGGCACAGCTCTTTCACAAAAGTATTCATTCACCCAGCATTCAGATGCTGTATACTGATAACTTTGCCTTTAAATTCTCATCAGAAGGAACAAAATGCTAGTTAACTCCATGAGTTTCAGAGCTCATCTTTCATTTAAGACCAGGAAGGAGGTAACACAGCAAAGCTGGGGCCAGCCTGACTTTCCTCAAAGCCAGATCCCTACCAAAGGCATGCAGCTGTGGTTTTTCCACCCCACAAGGTTAACACTGTCCTGCTGGGGTTTGTACCTACAACACCCACAACAATGCATTAAAAAATGGCATGATGTGCACTAACAGAAAATATCTGGTGAGGATGCAGACCAGGAAGCAATCTTTCATGCCATTAGGTAGTAGCACCACTGACTGCACATGGGCATTGTTTAGCACTCCCTACTCACACTAGTCAATTCCACATTTATGCACAAACACTGAATCTTTTATATACATTCTTTTTTCTTTCCAGACTTGATCTTCCCAAAAGTTATCGAGATATTTTCACAGAATCACAGAATATTCTGAGTTGGACAGGTCCAAAGAGGAGCATCGGGTCCAACTCTTAAGTGAATGGCCTATACAGGGATCAAACCCATGACCTTGGCATTATTAGCACCACGTTGTAACCAACTGAGCTACCTCTTTTATCTTGCCCTTAATTATCCTTCCTTTTGGTCTTTTAGCTAGGCCAATATTTCCTTTCCTCTTTTCCTCCTGTTTTGCCTTAGGAATGGTTTCTCACTCTATTGCCTCCTAACAATTAGTTGCAACATCTTCACGGTGTTGAGTATCACATTTTGCCCTATCTTACATAAACTTCTTATATAATGAAGGCAGTAATATCTGCCACATGTGCGATAATTTTTTTGCCAGTTTTGCTACACAGTGTGCTTAAGACTTTATGAAATTTTACCCCTGTTAGGATAAAAGCAATTTATGTTAGCAGCTTTCCTGCTAAAAATCTGAAGATCCTCAGAGAGAGCATATGTATCTGTTGCTCATTAGCACTTGAGTGTAAATATCTTTTTGTATGGTAAACAGAAATGGTAGTAGCAATATGCTTCATAGCTATCAGCATAGTGATGGAGAGTGCAAGACAAAATTCACAGTTGAATTTTATTTTCAGTTTCCACACTTATCACATTAGCATGACTAGCAGTTATTTCAAATATTCATATTTTATGAAGACTAGAGATATCCATCTAAAACTATTTGAGAGACAGATCCCGTTTTTCAGAAACAAGCTATGATTTGAATTCACAGTTTAGTAAATCCTGTCATTAAGCTGAATTTCCAAAACTTTTAACCTTAAGATACACTGGCTAGGTTTGGATATTTTCACAAGCCCTACGCAGGAATAAGCACCCAAAAAATAGCTCTTCATCTGTAACTTCTGTATGTTCATCTACTGGGTCTGCAAAATGGTGTTGGAAATTTTGCAACAGTTGTCTTTCAAATTCAATTTCTGGTACTTCCTTTTTTTTTTTTTTTTTTAATTAAGTTGGGGAAAAAGGTTTAAAGTAACAGTTATCGCAGCCCAGCAGCATTTTACTTCTCATTCTGATTAACGTCAGAAAGTACGTAACGGCAGGCAAGGATATCTAGTGAGTGACAGCATAGGTAAGGAATGGAAGAGTTTAATCAGATTTTCATGAGCTTCAGGGAAGTTCAGATTTTAAACAGAAGTCTTAAAATCACTATTAAAATTGGGGTTTTTTTCCCTTAAATCTTCATAATATGTTTGTGTCCAATGTCATTTTTGTGTAAGCTGTGTGACTGCCCACTACTATGATAGGATGCTTTTTACAA